>NW_027368126.1:0-52147 GCF_046119375.1 Phyllobates terribilis
GAAGAGGTGGAGCCACAGAAAGAACCATCTGTGATCAGTGACTCAGAAGACATCCAGAGTTCAAGGTCCCAGTTAAGGTTAAGCCCTTGGAAGTCAGGTGTAAGGAGGTCACCTAAAAAGGAGATTATCTCCAGTGGACGAAGCTGCTCGAGTAGAGATGATGAAGAGTCTTCAAGGACACCGCAACTTGGAAGAGTGGTAGATGATGAATCTGGCACTCTAAGGTCTACGAGGATGAGGAAACCAAACCCAAGGTATGCAGATGCAGGATATGCTGATGTCATGAATCTTCAACAATGTTTCCTTTCTCCAACTCAGGGTGAAGAACCAGCTTCGTACAATGAAGCTAAAGGAGTTACAGAATGGGAGAAAGCAATGAAGGAAGAAATAGACGCACTGATGAAGAACGAGACATGGGAGCTTGTTCCATTACCTAAAGGTGTGAAGCCAATATCCTGCAAGTGGGTGTACAAGATCAAGAGGAGAAGTGACGGATCAATCGATAGATAAAAAGCCCGCCTGGTAGCTCGTGGTTTCTCTCAGCAATATGACATAGACTATGAAGAGACCTTCTCTCCAATAGAGAAGATGACAACGGTGAGAGTACTAATATCTCTAGCAGCAAGCAAGTCTTGGAAGCTGTGGCAGATGGATGTAAAACGCATTCCTCCATGGAGATATTGACAAGGAGATATTCATGGAGCAACCTGATGGCTTCATAGATCAGGAGCATCCAGAGTACGTCTGCAAGTTGAAGAAAGCCTTATATGGGCTTAAGCAGGCACCGAGGGCATGGTTTGGCAAAATCGGAGAATTCCTCTTATTCTGTGGCTATCAACTATCTCCAAGTGACTCAAGCTTGTTCGTCAAACAAGTTCGAGGTAAGGTCTCAATCTTTCTACTATATGTAGATGATATGATAATCACTGGAGATGCTTTAGAAGAGATTCAAGAAGTCAGAAAGCATCTTTCATCACGGTTTGAGATGAAAGACTTGGGAGAGCTGAAGAACTTTCTCGGGTTGGAAGTTGAACGAAGCACAAGAGGCTTGTTCGTGTGTCAGAGAAGATATGCACAAGATCTTCTAAAAAAGTATGGAATGCAGAACTGCAAGCCTATAGATTCACCAATGGAGGTAAGACATATGCTACGTGCAGAAGAAGGAGATGAGCTAGAAGATGCTCGACTTTACCGACAATTGGTGGGCAGTCTGATATACTTGACTATAACTCGGCCCGATATAGCATATGCAGTGGGAGTTGTTAGTCAGTTTATGCAGAAACCGAGGAAGCCTCATCTTGAAGCAGTTCGAAGGATAGTAAGATTTGTGCGACACACGGTGGAGTATGGAATACTCTATGAAGCTGGAGTTCAACCTGAGATTGTTGGATTTACTGATGCTGATAGGGCAGGAGATTCTTCTACCAGGAGATCAACTAGCGGATACACATTCAGCATGGGATCAGGAGTTGTCTCTTGGTGCAGCAAGAAACAGCCTACTGTTGCGTTGTCATCCACGGAAGCAGAGTATAGAGCAGCAACAATGTCAGCACAGGAGTGCACATGTCTATTACGGCTAGTCCAAGACTTGGACCAGGACGCAAAGTACACAGTCGACATATATTGTGATAATCAGAGTGCTAAGGTTGGCGACGAACCCGGTATTCCATGCAAGGACACATCATATTGAAGTGCATCACCACTTCATACGAGAAAAAGTCTTAAGCGGTGAAGTGGAACTCGTCCCGGTAGCTACAAGTGAACAAGTAGCAGATATATTCACAAAAGCTTTAGCAGTGCCAAAACTCGTGAAATTCAGGTCCCTGCTCGGAATGCACACCAGAGAGTCGGTAATGAGTGAGGATGATAAAAGTCATTACCGAGATAGTGGTGGGCTGGATTTTGGCATTTGGGCCTTGAAGTCCAATTAAAGGAGTATAACCAAGAAGATGGTGGTGGTAGTTCGAAATATCTAGATTAGTCTATGGATTGGTTTAGGATAGATTAGTCTAGACTAATCCTTAAGAATATACTTAGAATATTCCTAGAATATGTTTAGAATATGCTTAGAATATTCCTATAATATGCTTAGAATATGCTAGGAGGAGCATGTATAAGTAGGAGGCCTTGTACCAAGCATTTGCATTGAACCACAATCAAGTCCTCTCTTCTCTTACAATACAAGACTCTCTTTATAGTTTCTCTTGTGTTCTTCTTGTGCTCAAAATTCCCACATAAACTTAAATCTTGCCAATTCAATCAAAGCCCTTCGATTTCTCAACAACTCCTTTCTCTGTGGAAGGATCCATGAATAAAGGGAAAGGTAAAATTTCTTTTGCTAAAATGGTCATTAATGATCTACCAAAAAGAATATTGTGAAAAATACCAATAACTACCAATCTACTAACGGGAATACCAATACCCCCTTAGTACAAACTCCACCTTCGGCCCCCCCTAACAAAATACCTTGCTTAATGAAGAAACCAAATACTCAGGTGTTTGACTCTCAAGCCCTTTTTCAAAAACTTACTAAAAAGAAAAAGGAACTAACCCTTCTTGGTTTTCTTGTGGGTGAGAAAAAAAGAATTCCCTAAGTTGTGTACTAAGTTAAGAATGGATTGACGTACTGCCAAGGAGGATATTTCCTTCTTTAACCTCAAAGCTAGGATCTCGAGTTTATCTTCGCCTATGCACCTCTGACTCCTCACCGTAGGGTGAATTTTTGGAAGAGCATTAGAGACGAGACAGAGAGAATTGCAAGGCCTTTTGTTCTTCGGAGGTGACTTGAATTGCATTTTAAATTTAGAAGAGAGGATTGGGAGCTCTAGTTTACTTCATAATGACTCTCCGGCCTTCAAAGATCTTGTTGACGATTTGGGTATTCTTGATATAGGTTTTAGCGGTCACCCTTTCACTTGGTCAAAAGGCTCGGCCACCTCCGATTCTGTTCCTAAGAGATTAGACCGGGTTTTCATGACCATGGATGCTTTTGCATCTTGGCCTAATGCTAAAGTTTGTCACTTGCCTACTTTTTCCTCAGACTACTCTCCATTCCTTTTCGAGTTGGATCCTTGCTTGCGGAGAGAAGGTATTAGACGACCTTTCAGATTTGAGTCCATGTTGTTGACGCACCCCAGGTTCATGGATTTGGTTAGAGAAACATGGAGGATTGATGTCCCGGCTAACGAGTCACTGCGTTTGCTTAAAATCAGACTTATAAGATGGAATAAAGAGGTCTACGGGGACATTTTTGAGCGCAAAAACAGCTGACCGCGCAGTTGGATTCCGTGCAACAGCAACTTCAGCGTGCCCCGAATGATGATCTTATTTTGTAGGACACAAAGATTCAATATGAGTTAGAAGGCGTTCTTCGTCACGAGGAAACACTTTGGCGCCAAAAATCTCGCAAAGTGTGGTTGAGAGATGAGGACCGGAACACCTCGTATTTTCACCTCTCCACGATTATCGGTAGAAGAAGAAATAGGGTGTTCGCACTTTTTAACGAGGATGATGATTGCATTAATAACCCCAAGGAGCTTGAGGAGTTGGTGGTGGGTTTCTTTAGAGACATCTATTCTCTCCCGTAGGTTGGTGTCCACCCGGTTTCTTTGCCTTATGGGTCCTTCATGATTATTGATGACGCTCGGTGGGCTGATTTTAATATGGACTTCATGGATCACGAGATGTTGGGAAGAGGTGGGTGCTTCGGTGATCGAGGACGTTCGGCGCTTCATTAATAGCTCGTGCATGTCGGTTGGCATGAATGAGACCTTTCTTACTCTTATCCCGAATACTTCAAACCCGGTGAAGTTTAATCATTTTCGACCTATTAGTTTATGCAATGTCATTTATAAAAATATTACTAAAATGTTTACTAATCGGTTGAAAAAGTTTGTTCCGGATCTAGTTAGTCCGTTCCGAAGTGGTTTTATTCCAGGTAGATTCATAACCGACAACATTGTCCTTGCCAGTGTTCTAAAAAACCCGCCTAGGCGCTAGGCGGTACCCTAACGTTCCGACTATGAGCTAGTCCTTTTTTTCTAGGTGGTTGGAAAAAAATCCCCCGCCTAGGCGTTACGTTTTTTCTAGGCGGGGGTATGCCTTCTTTTTTTTTGAAAGGGGTATGCGTTCTTATTTAGGTTAAAAGTTAAAAATCAATCTGATCCTCTTGTTCGTCCCACGCCTCCGCCTCTCATCTCTCGCCCCTATCCCTCTTAATTGAAAACTTTGTCGTCCCTAAACCTCCCACCCAATCTTGTCATGCCGTCACCTCTCATCCCACCAGCTGCCTTTCACCTCACCTCACCTCTCGCCCCGCATCTCACCCTCGTTAGGCTCTCCCTGCCCCTCCCACTCGTACTGCGACCAATGTCCACTAAGAGCCTTTATTTAATATTACTTACGTTGAAACATGTGTTGAAAACTATATGATATGCTTGTTCTGGTCTTGTAGACCTTCTTTATGACACATACTATAAAGTCTACGGATTTTGCATGATTAATGAGCAAATTATATGATTACATTAAAATTACATAGTTAAATCATGGATTACTATGAAAATTATGAATCAATATATTTCAATTTAGTTTTTCATATAAGGAAATTATATTAAAATATAAAAAAGTGTTATAATATTGATCCGCCTAGGCTTCCGCCTAGGCACCTAGGCGCTAGGCCCCCTCTTACCGCCTAGCGTTTTTTATAACACTGGTCCTTGCCGAAGAGGTCATCCACACTTTGAAGAAGAAGCAAGGAAAGAAAGATTACAGGATTATGAAGATCGACTTAGAAAAGGCCTACGTTAGACTTAGGTGGGACTTCATTGTTGATACACTATTTGATGCGGGCTTCCCAGAGTGTTAGTTACGTTGGATGTCCGAGTGCATTTCATAAACTTCTATGAAGATTATTTGGAATGGTGAGAGCACCACAGAATTTTTCCATCGTGGGGAATCCGGAAAGGGAATTCAATGTCTCCTTATCTCTTCGTTCTTTTCTTGGAGAGGCTATCCAAATTGATCGAGATGTCCGTGAGAGAAGTGGTTTGGAAGCCGATTTATGCATCCTCCGGAGGGCCTCCACTCTCCCACATAATATTTGCGGATTACATTTTTCTCTTCGGTAATGCATCGGTCGCGCAAGTGCTCGGGATTCATAGATGTCTTGACATGTTTTACCGGTCGTCGGGACAAAAGGTTAGTATTGTTAAATGTAAAATTTTATGTCTTCTAATACCTCGCCAGAGACTATTGTGGCAGATTAGTCGAGTGAGTGGGATTGAGATTATGGATGACTTGGGAAGTTATCTTGGAATTTCGCTCCTTCACAAACCCATCGATAAATCTACTTTTGATTCTTTACTTGATAAGATCACCAGCAAGCTTTCTTGGTGGAGAAGTAAACACCTTAGCCTTGCGGGGAGAAATACACTTGAGAAGTTGGTATTATCATCAATACCGGGCTATTCTATGGCGGTGCTCCGCTTTCTAGAGTCAGCGTGCAAGCGGATTGATAATATCACATGCTCCTATTTGGGGTGGTTCCGAGAATAGGCGCAAGATGCACTTGGTTAGTTGGGATGATATTTCAAAACCTAAAGAGTGTGGCGGGCTTGGTATCAAGTGGATGGAAGAGCTCAACATAGCACTTATTGGTAAGCTTGCTTGGCGTTTCTTATACTCTAGATATGAGCTTTCGACTTCGGTGTTGCAGAACAAGTACATTCTCCCTACACTTATAAAGAGGAGAGAGCCTTCCCCGATTTGGAGAGCTATTAGAAGAGGGGTGAGAAGCATGGTTTCTAAAGGTGTGCGTTGGCTGCTCGGCTGTGGAAGAATCATTCGCTTTTGGAGCGATCTTTGGATGAGCGGGTAGTGCCTTAAGGACTGGGATGTGACTGCCATTCCGGATGACCAGCTGGAGAGGACTGTTAGAGATTTTTGGGAGCCGGGATCGGGCTGGAAATGGGACACCTTTTCTCATCTCTTACCGACTGAGATTCTGTTGAGTATTGCACCGCTGTAGATTTCAGCTGGTTTGGATTTCACGGACTGCATTTTCTGGGTGCATGAACCGAGCGACAATTATTCGGTTGCTTTCGCATACAAGCTACTGCTTCAAAGAGGTAATGTTTTGAATTTAGATTGTAGTGTTTTCAAATTGGTGTGGAAATTGGTTGTGCAGGAACGAGTGAAGTCATTCATGTGGCTTCTTATTCGGGGTGTTGTCCTCACCAATGTGGAGAGAAATCAAAGACATTTAGCTAGATCGGATAATTCTGTGCGGTGCTTAGGGCGGGCGGAGACAATCCTCCATTTGTTTCATGACTGCAAGGTAACGAGACCGGTTTGGGTGAACCTTCTTCAAGGCAGATCTAGGAAACATTTCTTCGAGGTGGGTGAGCATTCTTGGCTTAGGGAGAATCTGACCTACCAGACTTCCATGGATGACGACTGGCCGGAGTTGTTTGCCACAACACTTTGGGCGATATGGAAATGGCACAATCGATGGTGTTTTGACAAGGAGAATTTTTGCGGAAAGACGGCTGCTTTTATCATGCGGGAGGTGAGTGATGTTATGGAGGCGAAGCGATCGAGACCATTTCTACTCTGCAGAAGCTCCTCCTTGTTACATGTTATTTGGACGCCACCGCCGGAAGGACGGATAAAGCTCAACATGGACGGTATGGTTCGTAATGGACGACCGGCGGCAACAGGTATTCTTAGGGATGCTACATGTAACTGAGTATGAGGTTACATTCACAATGTAGGCTCTTGCACGGTGCCTATGGCAGAAATGTAGGGTATTGTTCGTGATCTTACCCTTGCTTGGAACCTTGGCATCAGGACAGTTTGCTTTGAAACAGACTCGCTTTTAGCGGTTATGTTGTCACACAAATCTATGGATTCTTGACATCCACTATCCAGCCCTGTTGTGAAAGTAACAAGCTTCATTAGTATGGATTGACAATTCCAACTCCATCATGTGTTCCGAGAGGCCAATCAAGTTGCAGACTCATTGGCCTCTCTTGCTTTTTCTTTTCCGCTTGGTGTGTCTATTTTGGGTTTAGCTCCATAGAGTGTTCTAAAGTTGATGGACGAGGACTTGAGGGGACGGGCTACACCCGTTTGGTTTTGTTGTAGCCCAATTTTGTTTTAATTAACACTTAAGGAGAGTTCCGCCTCTCTTTAAACCAAAAAACCCTCAAAGCTGGCTAGTTTGAGATTTCTTTCTCAAACCAAATTGCTTCTGCAAGAAACCTTACTAAAAAGAAAAAGGAACTAACCCTTCTTGGTTTTCTTGTGGGTGAGAAAAAAGAATTTCCGAAGTTGTGTACTAAGTTAAGAATGGATTGACATACTGCCAAGGAGGATATTTCCTTCTCTAATCTCAAAGTTGGCTGGTTTGAGATTTCTTTCTCCAACCAAATTGATTTTAACAAGGTTTGCGACTCTCGTCCCTACCATGTTTTTAGCCAATTACTCCTACTTAAACCTCGGCACTCTGGCTTTGACCCTGCGAATGAATCCATCTCTATGCTTGACCTCTAGGACAGACTCCATTTCCTTCCTGGAGAATATGAAAATGCTGAGTCTTTATCAGTTATTATTGATAGCAACTTTGCTGGAGAATATGAAAATGCTGAGGCTTTATCAGTTATTATTTGAAAATGAAAATGCTGAGGCTTTATTTTGATGAAATAAGTTCACTAGATTTTGTACTTGGTTAGAGAATCATTATTCCTGATGAGAATTGCAACCAAATCAAATACAAAGTATGGTTGATGATTTCCGTGATGGTTGTGGAGCTTGTGGGCTTCCTTATCACCTTTTTGGTGATTGCCCAAATCGTGCTATCCTATCTCCACCCTCCAAATCACTATAAAAAACAGGAACCATGCTTCATCTTCTAACTCCAGTGATTGGAACTTCATTGATAGGAATAACAAATCTATCCCTAATACCAAAGGCCCTCTAAGTCATCAAAATAAACCATACCTTGCTGGCAAATCTGGTGTTTAAATTATATATCAGTCTGAAGAATCGATGAACAAACCAATATGGAGCCAAATTCTGAGATAGAGTTCAATCACCCCAATCTTACCATTCCTGTATCAGGTACACACCCATTTTATTGGTCTTTTGTCTTGTCTTTTTGGATGAGTGAAAAACCTCTTCATATTAGACTGGCATATAGTGATACACAGAACTTGAGAATTATCCACATAAGATGGCCTACTATCTTTATTTGTTGCGTTCATACCCTCTGTATTTTAGCTGCTGCATTTACAGAATAATGTGTACATATGGTTTAGAGCTTAAATACAACACATTTATTTGTCTAGTGTGTTTGTTTTTTAGTTTCTATCCAATGTTGATAAGCAACTTGTTTAAATACCTAGGTACTGTTACTCTTAAATGGCTGTTTTCAGTGCCTAAGTTTTCCATTTCATAGCATCAATTGAAACTCATAATTAACTTTAAGCATGATTACAACTTCTGTTTGAATTTAATTTTCCATTAAAAGTACCATATGTGGGTTTTTTGTTACCTACTGTATAATTGTCTGACCTTAGGTTTTACTACCATTCTCTGTACAGATGGGATCAATCTTGCTCAGGGAATTCTGTTCTCCCCAGAACTAACCCCCTCCCAGGTATACTTCTAACATCTGTAGGATCCTTCCCTGGTTCTGTGTGTTTTTCACCACCAAAGATTTGAATACATCACTAAAGACTTATACTTAGCACTAACTATGTCATATTTGCTGCTGCAAATCAAGGACCTGAGTGGAGCAATTGTGATCAGGATATCACTAGTAACAAGAATGCACTCAATACCCAATCTGAAAGAGACTCTCATCATTGGTATTATCTTATTCTTTCTAATAAATAAAATGTCAAGCAAAATTGAGATACTTAGGGAAAATATGACAAGCATATGTAATTACTCTAAATTTCACCTTTATTGTGTTAGTCTAAAACTACGAAGAGGAAAATAATGCAAGTAATGATCTCGACCTGGAGTTCCAGCTGAAATGAATCTACACTGCTCTGGGCTGAATGAGATGGTGATGAACAATGGGACTAAGCTGGCACCGTTCACCTCTGAGGAACCTCCCTATGATGATTTTGAAGATGATGACCCTATACCCATGGAAAATGAATTAGAGGATTACACTGATCGTGTCGATGTGAATAACTACCTGGTTGAAGGACAATACTATGAGGATGAAGAGGAACCTTTTGAAGTTATAGACTCTCCTCCACTTTAGGCTCCAGAACAGAAATCCAGCACAAACTCCCCTTCCAATCCAATTCTCTATGAGAATAAGTCTTCACGGACCGTCATTTCTCTGATCCACCTTTCACTGAAAGACATTGACAACTTCCTTAATGGTAATATTCCCAACTCTAATATTAATTCGGTATTGGGGCGGGTCCGCGGTCTATTTTAATCTTAATAGATTTATGGTCCGAAATCATAAAAAAGGGAAAAAGGTCCATTAAAAAGCGGCCCATATAGCTCTCCCTATAAATACAAAGGTATAGGATACGGAGAAAGGATCACTTTTTCTCACACGTACTAAAACTCTGCCAAAATTCAGAGCCAAAAGTACTCCAGTTGTCTTATTATACCCGAGCACTAATCGTAATACCTACCCCTCTATCGAGCTACTACTAACTTGAGCGTCGGAGAGCCAAATCTAGAGGAAGCCCCCCCCCCTCTAGATTTGGTTGTGCAGGTACATCGTCGAGGACGTTCGCCGGCTGATCGACGAGCACTTTGGACTCTAGAAGCTTGGACCGCCTTTACCCTCAACTAAGGAAGTCAAGAGTGAATCTAAGCCTCTCGTCGAGACGTGTTGATTCTACGAGGAACTTGGGCTTCAACACTGGCGCCGACCGTGGGGACCCACTCACACAACTAAGCGAACACAGAGTATCATGGCCAGCCTGAACATAACACAAAGTAGACGCCGCAACGACATCGCCCCTGAGAGGCGTCGGGGGGTCGGCTAACGACAGGGTAACGCATCTGCGGAGGCCACCACCCAGAGGAGTCGCAATGTCTCTATCACCACTGACATGGTCGATTTCCATGAATTCAGACGGTTCCAAGCGACTAAACGACATCACGAGGAGCTCGAGCGGCACTTGCGGCTAGAGGAGGAGGGATGGCAGCGTCAGCAGGACGAGATGGTACTGGCCAGGCTCAACGAGGAGTCACGGGTCGCAAGAGAACGCGAACTCGCCCGCCTAGACCCTGAACCTCATTGCAATGCTCGATCGTGTGGACAGGGTCGCCACTCAGCTCCCCCTAGGTACCCGACGATCAACTCCAGCAGGGTCGCCACTCAGCTCCCCCTAGGCACCCCGACGAGCAACTCGTGCACCCTCTCGTACCACACGCCCCACAAGCATCCGCGCAGCCTTTTGAACCTCGGCGTCCGCCCTCCCGAGCTCATGAGCCTTATATACCATCCATGCTGCACGAACAGAGACAACATGAACACCCTTGCCGCCTGCCTACGTCCAAAATGTCGTCGAGCATCACCTGAACCCTGTACCCATACGCCAACTATGCACCTGATCATTATAGCCACGAGCAACATATGGGACCACGCCTACCAGCCCCGTATAATCCATTTTCCCACTCCTAACCATGGCCACTACTTAAGCCAAGGATCAACCTCACGGGGGGCAACCATCTTCGCAGATCATATCCATCCACACCCCCGTGTGCGAGGACTTCAAATACCTAACCTCGAAGGAATACTCCGGTAGCGAGGACAACCGGTACAGGTACACCATGCTGGCGTGCAATGCTGACGACGCCACTATGTGTAAGGGATTCCCGAACACTCTGTCTGGGGACCGCACTCTCATGGATCATGTCCCTGCCGAAGCAGATAATCCAAAATTTCGACGACCTATAGGAACATTTCGTAACCCATTTTAGCGCCTCTAAGAAGCGGAAGGTGACAATGCTACAAACACAGGGGCTCGAGCAGAAGGTGGGCGATAGTTTAGAGAACTACGTAAAGAGATTCACCGCTATAGCACTCGAGGCCCACGATTTCACCGAGGATGGTGCTCGACAAGCTTTCTTTGGAGGTCTCCTCGACGACTCTGATTTCAAGGACATGCTTGTTCGAAAGATCAACGACAAAGACATGTATCTCAGTTACGATTGCATGCTCCAAAAGGCGTACGGGCAGATTGAGTCCGATCAAATAACGGGCTGGAGCAATGGGGCCGAACCCTCGAAGAAGCAGGGACATACATAGGGTGGTGCTCAGAAGGGCAATGCACCCTGGGGGCCCAAACGTCAGGCGGACCAACACCCAAGGGTCTCGGCCCTCCAGACCCAGGGCCACCAAAATCAGACCCAGTTTCCAGTCCAAGGGATTGTGGCCACAGTGCAGAGGGGCCCAGTTCGCGGACAACAAGGAAAGCCGCCGCGACCAGTGTGGTGTGAGAGACATCGCACTCGATCACACACGACAGCTGAATGTCGAACCCTGTATAACGAGGCGCTAGAGGAAGACAGACGCGTCATGCCTGCTCGGCGAGTGGAAGGAAGACAGGCTGACCAGCTACCACCACCTGTCCTCCCACCACCACAGTTCCCACGGCCTGATGGCTTTGTGGGAATTATAACTTGCCGCCACGAACCCCGATCTCTTAGTCGACGAGATTTGAGGCGGGCCAACAGCGCCCCTCTTCCCTCGGGAAAGCCAATGCTGCTCATTTCTATGTCAACCCAAAACCCCTACCAGCTGAGCTTCACAGATTCGGACGTCGTCGAGTGGGCCAACAAGAGGGCCAACCCTGTCATCGTCCACATCCAATTAGGGAAAAAGGTCGTCAAGAGGGTGATGGTGGACACAGGGAGCGCGGCAGACATCATCTACTAGGACGCCTATCGGAGGCTCGGGTTGGACGCCTCACGCCTTCGCCCTACAAAAGAAAATCTCGTCAGGTTCACTGGAGACTCGATAAAAGTCCTGGGAGTAGCAACGATCGACATGATACTAGGGGATGAAGGTGGCCCTCGACGAAGTTGCCCGATTGATTTTCTAGTCATCCCTTTGGCATCTTCATACAACGCCATCCTTGGGTGAGACTCCCTAACGCGTTTCGAGGCAGTCGTGTCTATAAGCCATTTTTACCTGAAGTTCCCTACGGCGAGTGGTACTGGCATTGCGAGGGGCAACTAGGAGGAAAGTGAAACGTGCGACATACAAGTTGAGCAGAACGATAAGAAGCCGGTTCACGCAAACCACCTGTGCTTGTTTTGGTCATTGAGAATCGAGGAGGAAGCAGACCTCGACCCCCGAGAAGAGAGAAGGTCAGGCTCGAGGAGCAAGGACCTCTCACAGACCGTCGAGGTGGGTAGGCAGTGCATATCACCATTCGACGAGGCCGGAAAAACTTTTATGTAGGCCAGGGCCTTCGCGTGGAAGTAATGACAGAGATAAAGCTGATGCTCGGGGCCTCGAGGGATATCTTTGCCTGGTCTCCTCGAGATCTAAAGGGAATATCTCCGGAAATTATGACTCATTACCTAGTCATCGACCCCCAAGCTACTCCTCGAAGGCAGAAAAAGCGAAAGCAAGCATGCCCCAAGAAAGAAGCAGCAGCGGCCGAGCTGGCCAAGCTGCTTAAAGCAGGTTTCGTACAGTCCATCCAGTATCCAACCTGGCTAGCCAATGTGGTAATGGTCCCTAAGAAGGGTACTGACAAGTGGCGCATGTGTGTCGATTTCACGGATCTGAACAAAGCGTGCCCGAAGGATAGTTACCCTCTCGCATCAATCAATTAGCTCGTCGATTCTACTACGGGGCATGAGTTGCTTAGCTTCCTCGACGCTTATTCGGGATACAACCAAGTTGTAATGAACCCCGCCGATGCTAGGCATACTGCGTTTATAACTAACAGAGGACTTTTTGCTATAGAGTTATGCCTTTCGGCCTTAAGAATGCGGGAGCGACTTTTCAGAGGCTTGTCGATAAGGTGTTCAGAGAGCAGCTTGGCAAGACTGTCGAGGCTTATGTGGACGACATTGTGGTCAAGAGTAGGCACCAGGAAGATCACTCGAGGGATCTCTAAGAAGTATTTAGCACGCTGCGTCGGTATGGGATGAGTCTCAATCCCGAAAAATGTGTGTTCGGAGTGAGCGAGGGGCAGTTCCTGGGATTCCAGATCAGCTCGAGATTTCTCCAAGTGAACCCTTCAAAGATTCAGGCAGTGCTCGACATGAAACCACCGCGAACAGCACACGAGGTATAGAGATTCATGGGATCGGTGAATTATCTAGGAAGGTTTTGCGCGAAGCTCGCCGAGAGTAACCTTCCCTTCTTCGATATTCTGAAGAAACCAAAGAGCTTTGCATGAACAGAGGAGTGTGAAGCGGCATTCACAAGTCTCAAGGAGCACCTGTCTAATCTGCCTACCCTCTCGTCACCTGTTCCCGGAGAAGTGTTACAGGTATATCTCGCAGCTAGCTCGAGGACAGCTAGTGCAGTCCTTCTCCGCGAGCACCAGAAGCCCATCTATTTCGTTAGTAAAGCTCTTTCACCCGCAGAGGGCTGCTACTCGCCAGTCGAGAAAACGGTCTACACACTTGCCATAGCGGCACGACGATTAAGGCTGTATTTCCACGCCCACACCATACAGGTCATCACAGACCTCCCACTACAAGCTGTACTCTATCGACTAACCCTGTCAGGGCAAATGATGAAATGGGTCGTCCAACTCTCTGAGTTCGACATCGAATATCAGCCTCGACCGTCTATCAAGGCCCAAGCATTAGCAGATTTCATGATCGAAACCAGCTTCCGAGGCAATGAAGGGTCCTCTTATTTATCGCCGAGTCCGTGGAGGCTTTTTGTTGATGGCGCGGTCAATAATGATGGGTGCGGAGCAGGGATAGCTCTGTTCTCGCCCGAGGAGGACCTATTTGAGCATGCGGTTACCCTCGATTTTGAGGCAACGAACAACGAGGCAGAGTACGAGGCGCTGTTCATTGGGCTCGAGATCGCCCTAGAAGAGCAGGTAGAGGAGATAGAATGTTTTTATGACTCAGAGGTGGTCGTCCAGCAGGTACAGGGCGTGTACGAGGCGCGAACAGGCACCCTACCACAATACCAGGCGCGTGTAGCGCATTTGCGTGGGATGTTCAAGAATTTTCTCATTACTACGATCCTGCGCGACGAGAACGAGCATGCCGATGGGCTAGCCAAGCTTGCGTCGAGGGAAAATTTAATCGATACGTGGCAAGTGGGAAAATATCGTCCGATATGGTATAATACCGCCTCAATTAGATCTATCTCCAATCACTTAGAGGTAATGGCCATTGATCAACCTGTCGTCGAGGACTGGAGAACTCTTATACTCGACTACCTTACGCAAACGAACATTCCAGAAGATCCGCGGGAGAGGAAGCGCCTTCAGACCAAGGCTTCGAGGTTCTTCGCTTGCCAAGGTGAGCTGTACAAACGAGGGATAATGTCACGGGAACTGAGATGCTTGTCAAAAGAAGAGGGCAACAAAATGCTAGTCGAGCTGCATGCAGGGCTATGTGGGACACATGAAAGTTGGCGATCTTTGGTGTTCAAGGCACTACGCCACGGGCATTTCTGGCTATCTATGCGCGAGGATGCTATGGCCATCACACGATCGTGTAAAGCCTGCCAGGCTCATGCTCCGGCATGTCACCTGCTAGGGGTCGAGATGCAAGTAATTTCGGGGCCTTGCCCTTTCGCCATGTGGGCCTTAGATTTGCTAGGCCCATTTACACCGAAGGCACCAGGGCAGCTTGAGTTCATCATTGTCGCAATCGATTACTTCACGAAGTGGATCGAGGCGATATCTTTAGCTTGTACGACAGTCCAAGCCGTGCAAAAATTCTTGTGGCAAAACATCATCTGCCGGTATGGACTTCCGCAAGATATTGTGACGGATAGAGGGCCACAGTTCAATACACCAAACCTCGTCGAGTGGTGCAAGGACCTTGGTATCAGACTGAAATTTGCCTCGGTGGATCAATCTTCATTACAACGGGCAAGTCGAGGAAGCGAATAAGCGCATTGTTACAGATTTGAAGAAGCGATTACATGGTTCTCGAGGACTATGGGCCGAGCAATTTACCCTAGTGTTGTGGGCAAATCAAAAAACTATCAAGAAGGCCACATGAGAGACACCTTTTGCTCTCGCGTATGGCATCGAGGCGGTGGTCCCTGTCGAGCATCTTTTCCTGACAGATAGGGTCATCCAGTACAACGAGGGGGAGAACATAGAGAAAATGGCGCTTGAGTTGCAACTAAGAGAAGAGACGCATGAATTAGAGACCATACGCGCGGATAACCACAAGTCCGCCCTAGCTAAGTACTACAACAAAAAGGTGAAGCCTCGGGGGTTCGTAAAGGGAGACTTGGTGATGCGAAAGACAGAAGGGGGTAAGCTCGACCCCGATTTGGAAGGGCCATACATCGTCGAGGCCGAGGTAGCACCAGGGGCTTACAAACTCAAGGATAGTGCCGGGAACCGCATCGCAAACTCGTGGAACGTGATGCGGCTCCGCAAATAATATCCTTAGGCAAATAAACGCCTCGCCAATAAAGTACACACCCATCTTACTCACACCTATTTAATATTATAGTTTTCGGGTAGATGAACGTGCTCTATCCGCCTTACACATGTTAGGCACAGAATAACATTTATCACGCATAATAGGCGAGGCAGTAAGTCGAGGCTCGTCGAGGCCTTGACAACTAACACGGTACCAGTGAGAGAGCCACACTCACTCGACCAAATAAGAGAAATGACAACTAACATTAATCCGGCTGCTTCTCGGGGCACGGCGACCCCGAACCAGTCGCAGTTACTTACGAGGTACACCGCTCAATCTAGCTGCCATTTCCGATCATGACTCGATGGGTTTTCCGATCATGACTCGACGAGGCATTAATACATTTTTTACCCTCTGCCTTGCAGGGATGATTAGATACATTATACGGCTGCGTCTTAGGGGCACGACGACCCCAAACCAGTCACAGTTGCTTACGAGGTACACCCCTCAATATAGCTGCCATTTCCGATCATGACTCGATGGGTTTTCCGATCATGACTCGACGAGGAATTATTACATTTTTACCATCTGCCTTGCATGGATGATTAGATACATTATACGGCTGCGTCTCAAGGGAACAACGACCCGAACCAGTCATAGTTACTTACGAGGTACACCCCTCAATCTAGCTGCCATTTCCGATCATGACTCGATGGGTTTTCCAATCATGACTCGACGAGGCTTTAATACATTTTTACCCTCTGCCTTGTAGGGATGATTAGATACATTATACGGCTGCGTCTCAGGGGCACGACGACCCCAAACCAGTCACAGTTACTTATGAGGTACACCCCTTAATCTAGCTGCCATTTCCGATCATGACTCGATGGGTTTTTCGATCATGATTCGACGAGGCTTTAATATATTTTTTACCCTCTGCCTTGCAGGGATGATTACATTCAATATACGACTGCGTCTCAGGGGCACGACGACCCCGAACCAGTCACGGTTACTTACGAGGGATGATTAGATTCAACATACGGCTGCGTTTTAGGGGCACGACGACCCCGAACCAGTCCCGGTTACTTACGGGGTACATCCCTCAATCTATTTGTTATTTCCGATCATGACTCGATGTTCTTCCGATCATGACTCGACGAGCATTAACACATTTTTACACCTTGAAACACAGGGATGATCAGACTCCACTATTATATAAGGCTGCGTACCTGGGGCACGACGACCCCGAGATAGGCACAGTTATTCATACAAGGGGAAACAACATAATGCATAGTACAAGCAGTTTCCATAAACAGAAGGCACTCGAAAGCAATATCAAAGGGTTGCAGGGCTAGCACACATATTTATAGAAATAATGTAGCCTGAGAACGTGATACTACAAAACACTTTACTTTATGCATTGTACTTGTCTTACGAACATCTTTTTATGTCGACTTGCACTTGACCATGTTATCATGTGGCAATTTGTCATGTTATCTCACTATTTTCATTCAATACAATGTTCAGTTTTGTCTTTGATCGTTTATCTACTTATTAACCCCCACGACCTCGGGCAATACCTTTCCTCGCATACGATGTATGATCGAAAAGGTAGGGGGTAGCAGGCCGGGTTGTGGAAGGCAAAGTGTAATAAAGAGAATAAGCAATAAAGGTGGCAATACAACATAGAGTTTACAAACTACTCAATAGCAAATACAAGGTCACATTGCAGACAAATAGGAATATATATAGACACCCTCGTTTCACTGTTGAGGGGTTGGCGGTTTGTGAGGAGGAGGAGGGTCCGTCGAGGTCTTCGCTGCAACTTTCATCGCTCGAGCAACTCGCACGAACGCTCGCCCACCATGAGGAACCTCCTTCTCACGACCAGCGACAACTGCGCTCACTGGAGGGATTGCTGTGACGTTCCACACCTCGAGAGTCGTTTCATCATCCATTACGTAGGCTCCAATGGGGGGCGGGACGTACTCAGGAGGAATCAGAGAGAAGCCATACATTTTCTTGTTGTCAACCGAGAAGTTGGGAAAGCCCTGCTCGGCCGCTTGGCGCTTGGCCACTTCACAGAAAGCGTTTACTTGATATTGCGCGAGGTAGCGTTGGCGAGACCCCTCTCGATGACCAGAGAGTAGTGCTCGATAGCCTCCTGGCGAGCTTGCTCGAGTAGCCCTTCCTGGTCCCTCAGAACTGTCTCAAGACCATCTTCCGCCTTCCTCACCCTTGAGCGCTCTGTCTTTCTCCTTGACCTCCTTATTTCTCCCCTCGGCCTCAAGGGCCGGTTCAAGGTCTTTCTCCTCAAGGCGCTTGGACATAGCGTCTAAAGAGGCTTGCAGGGCTGCCTACTTCTTGGCCGCCTCCTCCTGAATTCTGGCCACCGACGTTTTCAACTCTCTAACAGTCTTATCGAGCTCGCCATAGTTGTGCGCAAGCTCGGACGAAGCCCTTTGAGAGCAGGTGGTGTTCTTAAGCAGGGAAGCCATGAGGAGGTGGATGGCCTGTAAAAGAAGCATAGCATTGAACTTACCCCTGCGGCCAGCTATGTCTCGTCGACGGAGTCATCCTCAGTCATATTTCTATAAGGGGAGGGGGTGAAGGAATAGCTATATCCCGGTCGAGGACTTTACGGGATAGCTCAGAAGTTAAGAGAAACCCTCCAGCACTCTTCCTCGAGGGAGCTTCCACCACGCTGAGGGGGGCAGGGCTCGGCGGCGTCCTCGTCGAGCTAGAGGGCCCTCCGGTCTTCTTCTCGGTGCGAAGTTTCTTCTGTTACTGAGAAGAGTCTTTGGGAGACGCCGCCCATTTCTTCTTAAGGTGCTCGGACAACGGGACATCGTCCTCTGGTAGGATTTCTATCGGTGGGAGAGGGGCCTCCTCGGTGTTTGGTTGGGTTTGGATGACGTGGGATTGTTGGTGGTGTGGAGGCACCACATGGTCCTCGTCATCCTCCACATTCAAAAATTCAAAGAACTCCTCTGCAATGACAAGTAAACAAGTTAGAAAGTATATAAGCGTAACAAGTACAAGAGTTAGCATATGTATAAAGAACCACTACTACGAGGAGGAGGAACCAAGCTAAGCCCTCACCGAGCCAGGAAGTCAATAGTCACTATGTCATTATATCGGTTAGGACTTAATTTACGAAACACATAGAAATCCTCCCTGACTTTTTGGAGCTACTCGGCCGAGTACATCGTCTCCCATTCGGCAACCCTGGACACACGAACGCGGTGATTCACCCTGTGTGCCCGAGGAGGTTTAACCAATATCCATCGGCGAGTCCAACCAGTCTCGTTACCAGGCATCTTATACTGGACAGGGCTGTACATGCAAGTGCAGGTAACGAGCCCCCAGGTATAGTTGTTAGGCTTGTAAAGAGCACGAAAGAGATGTGCGGAGGGGACGTAGCCGATCTCTTGACACCTAAGTTGGAAGGCAGTCATGTGACTCTAGAAGTTAGGATGAACCTGTGATGGGCTGAGATGAAGCTCGTCGAGAATATCCCAAATGAACGGTGCAAGTGGTAGTCGAAAGCCCGCGAGTAGAGCATGGCGACTAATGGGAAAGTACGACCAATAGTTGTCGAGCATCTTCCCATTGTTGACCGGTAGAGTCAAAACCGTCCCGGCAGGAAAAGGGAACTCGGCCGCGTAATCTACTAAGAAGCGGGGTTTGACCGTCGAGGTGAAGACCCTTATGTTATACCCCTCGACGATACAGGGAACGGGGGCGATACGCCTATCGAGAATGAGAACGCGAGGGGAGCGAGCAGGAACAACGGAGGGCACGGCCACATCGTCGATCACTATGGGCTTGGGTTATGGAGGAAAAGTATCATAAATACGGGTCGTAGTAGTCGGGAGAGCGGTTTCTTGAGTACTATGACCAGCCTCCTCCGGCGACTGCGCTTCCCAGTCCTCGTCCCCAGAAGCAGGGCGGTAGGATACTGTTGATGATGAGTTCTCCTCGAAGGAGTCGGTTTCCCGAAAGATCACCTCCGAGTCTCAAACCAAGGAGGTTCTTCGAGATGTTACAAAATAAAGAAAGTTAGTCCTCGAGGCCTAAGTTACCCCACGAAGAGAAATAGAGTGTATTTCAAAAGCTAACTCTCGTCGACTATGAGGAAAGGACGAGAGGGTGGAACCTTCGCTAGGTACCTCGAGAACTGAGACCAAAAACAAAAGAAAGAAAAAGGACATGGGTAAAAAGAGAGAAAGGGAAAAAGAGTAAAATCCCGTATGTGGAGCCGAACGGACGCATTTATGGTGATAAGACAGAAAAGGGGGAAGGGTGTTCTGACAGAGGCAGCGCTTTTCCCCAAAAATATGTTTCAAAAAAGAGCCACACCTCCATTAAAACAGAAGTCCTCAAAGGTTTTGAAAAGACAGACATTAATGGCGAGGAATGTCTGTCCTCCGCCATTAATGGCAGCCAAGAATTTAAGAAGGACGGGTTGGCCCAACAACGGTTTTTAATCACCGGGGTAGATAGAAATCAGTCATTTATCGATTGAGCAGTATTTACGTAAAAAAAACAAGAATATAAGATACGATTGCACGAAGGAAGGGTCGAAGTAATCAAAGCGCCAAGAACAAGATCAAGAACTAGCGTGGAATTGGAAAAAATAAAGAGAAGGGTGGGAGGTACTAACCCGGTAACGCCATGAGTGGAGGTGAAGAAATGAACGCTGGCGGAGAAGAGAAAGCCAAGGAAGTGCAACGGACGCTAGAGGAAGAAGATCAGAGTATCACACGGAGAAGCTGAGGAAGAAAAGGGAGCGAAAGAAATGAAAGTTTGGAGAGACGGTAAAAAAGAAAAGGAAGAGGCCAAGGGTCTCCTTTTATAATGAGAGGAAGACGAAGCGTCGTTAATCCCCGGCGTGACACGTGGCAAAGAGGAGGTGGGAGCCCGCCCAAAAGCGGTTCTCTTTAGGAAATTCAAAAAATGGCGCGAGAAGGAAAACGGTACCAGAAAGAGTGAGTGGGGGCACATATATCACAGCCCGTCATAGGTGGACGAGGAACGACAGTCCATTACCTCGTCGAGCATCTGATCAACGGTCTAGAGGAAGCCGATTCTAGGTAAGTAATGCTAAACCCTCGTCGAGCATAAATCTATCAAAGCTCAAAACAGACTCGCGAGACCACACCTCGACCAACGAAGGCACATGACCCTCGAGTAAGAGATACTCGAGGACCCTGTGGGGCTGGATGTTGGGGCGGGTACCGCAGTCTATTTTAATCTTAATAGATTTATGGTCCGAAATCATAGAAAAGGGAAAAAGGCCCATTAAGAAGCGGCCCATATAGCTTTCCCTATAAATACAAAGGTATAGGATACGGAGAAAGGATCACTTTTTCTCACACGTACTAAAACTCTGCCGACATTCAGAGCCAAAAGTACTCCGTTGTCTTATTATACCCGAGCACTAATCGTAATACCGACCCCTCTATCGAGCTACTACTGACTTGAGCGTCGGAGAGCCAAATCTAGAGGAAGCCCCCCCCCCCCCACCTCTTCTCTTAGATTTGGTTGTGCAGGTACATCGTCGAGGACGTTTTCCGGCTAATCGATGAGCACTTTGGACTCTGGAAGCTTGGACCGCCTTTACCCTCAGCTAAGGAAGTCAAGAGTGAATCTAAGCCTCTCGTCGAGACGTGTTGACTCTACGAGAAACTTGGGCTTCAACACCAGGTATGCCAGAAAATTCCTTCTACTCTACTCACAATTCACTACCCTCTTCCCCTTCCATGATCAATCACACTGGGTATGCACCGTTGTGATCTATCCACCTCCAACTCAGGCAAAAGGAAGACCAATGAGGGAATTGATGACACTGCATCCTAAGATCCCATGGTGACCAAGAAACCAAAATGCTAAGTCCTTTAGTTCCTTATGATTAGACAAAGAATTCTGGTTATTCATGTTTGGTTCTGTACTGCTCTTATCACCCTGAATAAGTCATATTTGTCTATGTTTTGGAATTGTCTGCTTGTGTATTTTGGTGAACATAATTCTCAGACTAATCACCTCTATGTAATAGTTTGTAGCTGGGATTTATATTCCCCTTCCTTTCTCTGTTTTCCATGGTGGATTTATAACCTTCCATGGGGACAGATGTGTTGTACTCTTCTTGCTAATAATAACTATGTACCCATGAACTTGGTTCTCTTTGGTGGCTCTGTTTCTTTTCTTTGCCATTTCTGTTCCAATTTTGCTATACTAGACCAAGTATTCATCTGATCAATCATTAGATTATGTGTTCTATCCGTTCTTGTGCTGTGCGCTCTTGGTTCTTGTTGATCATGTTTATTTTTTGGGTTTGGATTAACGGTCCTACAACTTACTCTGCTACTCCTGGGTTTGTGATATATTACCTTTGTTTGGAACTTCTTTGGAGGTGCTTCTCTCATGGATCCTGTATCTCTGAGGATTCCTCATAAGACCTTTTAGACGAATGTGTGCATTGATAATCACTATTGTCAGTTTTGCTTTCGACTTATGAATACCAGGTACAAATCTCTATCCATTGCCCTCTATAAATCCACAAACACTATTATTAAATATCGTCTCCTAGTTCATCATCATTTAAATAACATGAGTACGATTAATACAAAAAAAAATTGTAGGATCACTATTATAACCAAAACACGAACCCTAATTGTCGCCACTGTAATAAAAAAGCAAGGTAATCCCGCCTTAATCCATTTCCAGTTTCTTGGTTTGAGCTATAGCTAGAATGAGCTAGCTAAACCTTTCCGCTTATTTTGATGATAACAAACTCAAGTATTTGATGTTTTTTGTGTGTTTTGAGCTAACCAGGTATAGCTCGAGGAGTTTAAGGTGTAGCTTTAACACATGCAGACTAGTTTTGACCACTGAGGGTCTAGCTTTGAGTCTAGCGGGAAAGCTGAATCTCGCCAAGACAAAGTAAGTTCATAGTGAAGAAATAAGAAGATTGAAGGTCTAGCTTTAAGGCAGGGGGTTGCGCTTCAAGCTAGAGGATAGAGCTTCAAGAAGAGAAGTGAAGAAATACAAGGAATCAGATTCAGCACGTCCACGGGTGGGATCCTAGAGAAGCGCTTTGGAGAGTTGGTCCAAGGAAGGAAGGTTGTTGAAACTACAACTAAAGGGAAGTTAGAACAACTGGAGGCCGTTAGATAGTTCTACTTTTGTATAGTGGATTTACATGATCGATGAGCTGGACAAATCAAGAGAAGCGCAGAAGGTGTGGATTGTCAACTTGGAAGCTGGATCGTCAAGCTGAAGAAGCACAAAGTGATGCCAAGCGTAGATGCAATTCTTGAATGAAGTTGATCATGCTGATCGATGAGTTGGCGTTCATCTTTGCAACGCAAGTATATAAAGTCTAGCTTTAGGTGAGTTAGTTAGAATTTTATGTATGGCGTGCAATAGGTGTTAGGCATGAGATGAGGGAACGAGCGAATAAGCTAAGAGAGAGAGTTGAGTAGAGCTGAGGTTGCTGTACTTGAAGCTATAGCCTAAACACATAGAGACTTTGAAAGATCGTATTACTTGTATGAGCTGAACGCAAAATTTTATTGAGAGAGAGTGTTACACTAGAGCAAAGCTTGGAGAAAACACTAGAGAGAATTAAGTGTAGCTTAAGAGTGTTTGTCTCGAGCTTAAATTTGTAATTGATCTTTATCTAATACAAGCTAGTGGTGAGTTTTATCCCAGAGTTATTAGAAGTCTAGGATTCTCACCTTTGCAAAATCCTTGCAAGAGCTAAGCATACTTAACTCATATTACTTGTGCTTTATTATAGCTAATCTCGTTTCCGCACTTAGAGGTCTATAGTTTCTATAGCTATTTGATCCTACAATTGGTATTAGAGCAGGCGTTCTTGCATTGATTCGTACTCTCTCAATAGTTTGAATATTGGGAAATGATAAGCTAGCATTCAATCTAGGTATCTCTTTAGCTAAGACTCATATCTTAGATGAGGGAGAACTAGAATGGTGGTTTAATATGACTCGAAATTATATTAAGCAAACAGGCTATCAATGTTGGAGAATAATTAAGAATGGTGAAGACAAGATGACTCCTGAAACAAACACATTCAAATGGGGTCCAACCGAGTATGCCACTTTAGAGAAGAATGCTAAGGCTAAACATCTAATTTTTAATGCTCTCTCAAGGAAGGATATCATCAAGATCATGTCATGACCTACTACCAAGATCATGTGGGAATTGATCATCAATAGGCATTCAGGCAGCGAGGACATGCGTAATAATCGCAAATTCGAGCTTTAGCAAGACTTTCACTCTTTCAAAACGGGTGAGAGTGAGACAATTTCAGATTATCATTCAAGATTCCAGGTATCCTCTGGACTTCAATTAATGCATGGGAACTCTCTCTTGCTTTTATCCATGGGGTAAATTCAAAATTTGATACCTCGAAGAAAGTCATTCTTATGATTAAAGAGACAAAAGAGCTCTCTGTTTCTGTGTTAGTTGCCAAGCTTCAAGTGCGGGAAATTGAAGACCTCAAAGAGTCACTCACAACTAAGGAAAACAAAGGGATGGCGCTTACGTGTTCTTCAGAAGATGGAAAACGATGATGATGATGACCATGATGAAGACCGGGATGTAGTGATGATGACATAGTTTGTTAAGAAGTTCTTCAAGAGACAAGGTGGATTTCAAAGAGACCAATCCAAGCCACGAGACCTCAAAGATGTGGTGTGCTATAACTTCCAAGGAAAGGGACACATTGATAAGGACTGTACCAGTGCTAAGTTGGATCCAAGCTCATCTGAAACTCCACCAAGGAAAGTCTTTTTCACTTTATGGGGTGATTCAGATGACGATCTAGATTGTGGAGAAGCACAAGAGTTGTGCTTAGTAGCCATTGAAGAGTCCAAATAAGATGAAGACATCGAGGTAAGGTCTCTTAACTTTGAACTTTTTCCTAATTGAAACCTTGTTGAGCTTCTAAATGAATTGGTCTTAGATCGCAAGGTTCTCAGAGCTGAAGCGAGAGCTCAGCAAAAAGAGCTAAATGATTTAAGGGAACAAATAGTTGAGCGTACTAAACAATTGTCAACAATCCCACCCTTCTCACCAAATCTTATTAGCTTTGTAAAGGAAATGGTATAGCTATAGCTCAAAGTGTTGACTCAACTGTAACGAACATGCTTGATGAAATCCTAACCAAGCTAGATGATCTAGCTGTGAATGTTGAAGCAAAAATTGTCAACCAAACAGTTTTTGTGAAAGAACGACCAAGTATGGGCTTCACCAATCATGTCTCGTCCGATTCAAGTCCATCTCTATCTAGCGACCTTCATGATAAATTAGTCAATATTGATAAAGAACTTCATACTTGCAAAGCTGGGAATCAATACTTACAAAGCAAGGTTAAAGTTCTTGACAAAGGACCAAGCGAGAACAAGCAATGATTTTATGGAGAAAATGCACATAATATGTATATCAAACAAGCGCAATCTCCAATCACTCAGCCTACTAGTACTGAACCTAGGGAACCATTTCGCCCTGGAAAAGTTAAGTATTGTTATGTGAGATACAACCGTTACTGCACCTTCTATGGAAAAAATGGACATTCTAGGCATGAGTATGAGCGCTTAAGTGAGCTCACAAACAAGCCCTACAAGCCTGCTATGGATGAATCTGGTAAGGGCAAGCTCAATCAAGCTAGTCTCGATGATGGCAAGCTTGATCAGAGAGGGTCTTCTAAGACCAAGTTTATACGTACTAGGCCTTCAAAAGCCAAGAACGAACAAACCAAAGCACAGAAAGGTATGCGTTCTAAAGGTGAACCTCATCAAGTGCTTGATCTGAATGATACTATATACTATGAGTCTACTCCTAGAGTTGTGATGATGAATGTTCTACCTTCCATCTCATGAATAGCTAGTGCTAAGACTTCTTCCAAGCCATCACTTCGTTGGATGCTCAAAGCATGATTGTTATTGCAGGTTGAAATGCAAAGCTAAAGTGTCAAATCTTTCCACCTACTCTCATTTCAACCTAAGGAAGGAGAATCATCTCCTTTAGGGGTTCAAAGGAAAGAAATCAAGCGAGCTGAACAGTTTATATGCATCTGTTCCACTCCTATCTATTCAGAGATGTCTATCTA
This sequence comes from Phyllobates terribilis, assembly GCF_046119375.1. Taxonomy (NCBI): domain Eukaryota; kingdom Metazoa; phylum Chordata; class Amphibia; order Anura; family Dendrobatidae; genus Phyllobates; species Phyllobates terribilis. The sequence continues at coordinate 25,715 of NW_027368126.1, forward strand.
ATTGGGCTAGGTGTGGCTGCATTCAAGAGAGATGTTGTGATAAAGCTACATGTCTATATTCAAGCGAGATTCAGTATCGCTCAAGTGAGACATTGGAGCACTCAAACGGGTCTTCTACTATCTCGCTGAGCTATATCATGTATCTTCAGAAGAGCAAAACGGTGAATATCTCTCTAAGGCGCTTTAACTGGTTATATATCTAAGCCTTAGGCTTCAACTTGGTTTTCTATCTCTTCATTAGCTGAAGCATTGTATGCGATGTAAGCTACTCTCTAACTTTGACTATGAATTAGCAACTTTATCTTCGTGGGAACTTTTGTTTGATTGCGCTTCTTGCTTAATTCTTATTCATGCATCATCTATTGCAACATGACAATCTAGCTAGAGTTGTATATTGCATTTAAGCTATAGCGTATAGTCTTAACCCATTCCATGCTCTTTTTTCTCCAAAAATAGAGAGTGGTGATCGCATTCTACCTATATTACAAGACAATAGAAATGATCCACTCTTACGGTGTTCCTAGATGACTTAAATATAACGCTTCCTAGGTCCCTATTTAAACTCTACATATGGAAGTATTCATTTTTGTGTCAAAAATCCAGTTACCCCCTTATATGCACATACTTGATATATATATATATATATATATATATATAGATATAGATAGGTAGATTTAGGTTCAGGAAAAAAAACATGGTATGGTAAAACAATAGTACTAATATAGAGCGTTAGATTAGGATAAATCAAAAGATTGAGATTAATCAAAACATCTCCAAATTAAAATTAAAAAAGAAAAGATTTCACCCTAGAAACTAGGGATTTAATCCTTATTTCCGCACGTGCTTTTACCTTGCATGTATCTTTTCACTTTCTCTACAGTCGCTCTCTCTATTTTCCCATCTCTTCAAGCTCGGCTCCAATCATCTTCGCTTGTCGTCCCTAGAACCTCCAATTTCGATCATGTTCCTGCACGCCTCCTTCTCTCATCCACAGATATGGTTTGTACCTCCATCAATTCTTCGTCGCTCCTCCTCCAATTCCGGTTGTCAGGTAAATCGTTGGTCAATTCCAGTCCATCTCCAGTTCAGTTTCTTCGCCGTCGTCAGATAATTGGATTCCTTGCTCGCCTCCTCAGTTGGCGCCATCTCCGGTTCGAATCCTCACCATCGCCCTCTCTCACCACCGCCATCTTCGGTTCGAAACCCTGCAATTAGGTAAAAAAGCACAAAAAAGAAGAGGAGGACGAAGAACAATGCCTCTCTCCTTTTTTTTGTTGCAGATTGAGTTATTTAATTTGGTAGATTAAGCATGTATAGTTATTTAATTTGAAATTTATGGTTCGATATTTTTGAGGGATGAAATTCTGCAGATTTGACCATTGTTGTGGGTTTGAACTGGTGTTTATGTCTATTTTTTGTTGCAATTTTTGGTACATTGTGGTTATGTTCTCTAATTGTAGTATGAATTTGGGTTATCCTCGTTTTTATGATCTAAGACTTGTTGTTCACTCTAAATTTTCTTTTCATGAGCTAGGACTTGTTATTCATGCTTTTACAATTGTTTTCACAATCTGAAACTCATTTTTCAGAATCAAAAACTTGTTTTCACCAACAAAGATTCATTGTTCACAATCCAAAAATATTGTTCACACTTCACACTTGTTTTTCACGATCTGAAACTTGTTTTTCATAGTCTGAAACTTGTTTTTCGTCATCTAAGATTCGTTGTTCACAATCTAAAACTTGTTGATCATGCTTGGTTTTCACGATCTGAAAATCATTTTTCACAATCTGAAACTTATTTTCCACGATCTAAGATTCGTTGTTCACAATCCAAAAGAGTCGATAAATTATGAGAACTATTTTTTCACGTTCTAAGACGTGTTTTTCATCCTCTAAGATGTGTTTTTCACAATCCCGAGTTGTTTTTCACGATCAGACTTATTCATTCAAAGATTGATATTTGGTGTTCACGATATAAAACTTGTTTTTCACAATTCCAAACTTGTTTTTCGTGATTTCAGACTTGCTATTCACAGTCTAAGAATTATTCTTCACCATTTCAAAGTTGTTTTTTATAATCTAATATTTATTTTTCACGATCTAAGAAATTAATTATAGGAAGAATCTACGTAATTATAGATAATTAAAATTATTTTATTTTTAAATAATAATCAATTCCTTAATTATAGGAACTATTTTTAAATTAATTTTCTTTTATTCAATCTATTTTTTTCCAATCCATCCATTTGATTTATTCTAACGGTCCAGATTAGTAGTACCGTTTTACCACAAAAACCGTTTTACCAGAACCCACCTCTCTCTCTCTCTCTCTCTCTCTCTGTATATATATATATATATATATATATATATATATATATATTGCTAAGTGTGAGTGTGTACCACCGCCTTAATGAAATGTTCATTTCCCTGTTAAACTTTCATGCTTAATTGTTGACTTTGCCACACAAAATACGCTTCACATCTCAAGTATGATCAATCAATATTGTGATTAGTAGTTGAACTGGAATTTGTGGTTGATTTTGGGTTGAGCGATATCTGAGTCTTTCCTTATTCAAGAAGTTTGCTTAATGCATGAGGTAATTTTTTAGGCTCGAGGTCAAGACGGTCAGAAAAGTAGCTCACATGATCTAGCCGTTTGAAGATTTTGTAAACTACATTATAGCGTTGCAGCTCGTCAGACCAGAGCAACTATTGTGTGTCTCGAGATATGGTCGTTGCGAATGTGTAGTTGTTGGTTGAGCCGGTAGATTCTACAAGGTGGATCGTTGCTCATCTATATAAACCCTGGTACTATTTTGCTTGAACCTTTACCTTGTTCATTTAATCCTCTCTTTGCCTTTAATCAAGAAACTCCTTCTCTCTCTCTCTCGCTCCAAAATTCTCTTCTTGCTACTCTGTCCCTAAACACACAAGCTCCTCAAAATTCCCTTCCCTTAAAACCTAAACACAAAGCTCCACAAAAAATGGCCGACGACATGACCATCAGAACCCCATCCAAAGACGAGCTATATGCTGAATTCAAAGCACAACATTGCCGGGAGGTTGAGGAACTCAACCGTGAAAATATTGCTAAACTCGCTGCACAACAACCTACCCCTCCAAAGACTCTCGCCACCACTACTACTCTGTCTTCGACACCAAATACACCAGTTGTTGACCGGGTCGCTGAAGAGGTAAGTGCTAAGGACCTCGTTGTAGGTCAAGCAACTATTGAGGAGCACGCATTTGTGCATAAAGATGATCCAATCGCCACAGGTGTATCTAATTTCATCATCGATGTTGCTAATGTTAAGTCAGAGGTATTTGTAACTCCGGCTAAATCTGCTTTAGGTGATCATCTACCCTTGAACTCCCCTTCTCTCTCCCTCTTATTAGCTGAGTGATTTGTTGATGAAAGACATGAAGAGTTCAGTCCGCTCCAGAATCAAATGATGACGGACACGAAGAGTGCTTCCAAGGCAAAAGGTAAACGGATAATGGTGGAGGAAGAGGTATTGTCCAGTGATGAAGATGATGAGATTGATCCGTCTACAACCATGTAGTGGCAAAGCAGCCAGAAAAACCCCCTCGCTTAAATAAAGCGAAGAAGACACTAGCTGAGAATCCCGAGTTTCCCCCAATCCCATTCGGCGTGTCAAAGCAAGAGATCCTTACTCTAGTAAGTGTAGCTCCTGATATTCTCCTAGAAATTGACATAGCCTCTCATTCTGATTGCTTTAAACCGCTGTTAAAATTGCAGAATTATGATAAGCTCGAGGCTGAGGTAAGTCAAGCGGCTCTAGATCTTGTTTGCCAATTCTATGCCCAGTTTAGCAATGATTCATCAATGGGCGAGCCGACTACTATTAGTTTCCAGTGGTCCTATGGCACCAGAGAAAGTTTCAAGGTGAAGGACTTGGATAAAGCAATAGGAAAAGAGCTCGGGCCTGATGGAACACTAGTCGGGTTGGGGTGGCTGTACAAGAAAAATTGGCCCTCTAATTCTCGCACTATCAAGGAGACCGTATTTGGTAAGTCTGTTCCTTCAGTTCTCAAGTCTAAGTTTATTTCTGCTTCTAAGCGATTGTTGCACTACTTCATAATCTTCAACATCACACCATACAACACCAACATGGACCTGGTGGCAATTTCCGATTGCTGTCTTATGGAGCAACTTCTCAGCGGACAAATCATCAAAACTGCGCAGATAATGTTCTGTTACATGGTGGTTAGTGGTGCCCACACTTCTTCTCCTCTCCCTTTCCCTCACACTATTCATAGAATGCTCAAATTTGAAGGCTTATACAAGTGTGTGAAGGAAATGGTGTTTGATGAGGTTTTGACTGTGGAGAAAGTTGTTTTGCTAGTTGCCAAGCCTATAGCTACAAAAGTTTCTACACCGGCTGCTTCCTCCTCCCACTCCTAGTCCAGATTAGTACAGATCGCTCTTGACATTGATCAACTAGCTTTAGAGCGAGTTGTGAAAGATATAAAAGGTCAGTGCGAGGCCCTTGAGCTAAAACTATTCGGTATCACAACTCAGTTAGAGCTCATGACAACAAGACATGATGAGATGGTGATATTGCTTCATTCTCTGGTGAACCTCACAAGGCAGCGTCGTGATTTGAGTTGAAGTGTTGTGTGTGTCTCTTTTTTTCCATTTTGTTTGAATGTTGTAACTAGATATCCTAGGGTACCAACTATAAAGGTTGTAAGGAACTTATAATCTAAGTATGCATTATGGTTTCTATATGCTTGCGCTTGTTACCTTGGTTACTCTCTAGCTTAGCATGCCTACTGTCTTTCTATGCATTTTTAATGAGTTAATCTTGATAGCACTTTCCACTTTAGTTCCCTTTGCATGAGTTCAGCTTGCATTTTTCGATGATGTCAACACGGGGAAGTAAATAGGTACATCCATATTTGGATAAAGGGGAAGTTTTAGACTAGCTTGCTCTAAGGGGGAACAAAGTTAATCTCACTTAAGTGCTTAGCAATAATATTTGAGCTTATTGTTATATCTGAAGTACATGATTAAGCTAAATTGCATATCTGTAGCTTAAATGAGTACGCTTTGAAAAAATTATATGCTTACCTGTGTATGGGTTTGTCATTATCAGAAATGGGGGAAATTGTTGGTTTGAGCTAGAGCTGGAATGAGCTAGATAAACCTTTCCGCTTGCTTTAATGATAACAAACTCAAGTATTTGATGTCCTTTGTGTGTTTTAAGATAACCAAGTATAGCTTGAGGAGTTTAAGGTGTAGCTTTAACACAAGTGGACTTGCTTTGACCACCGAGGGTCTTGCATTGAGTCTAATGGGAAAAGTTGAATCTTGCCAAGACAGAATAAGTTCGTAGTGAAGAAATAAGAAGTTCGAAGGAATAGATTTAAGGCACCGGGTTGCGCTTTAAGCTAGAGGATCGAGCTTCAAGGAGAGAAGTGAAGAAATAAAAGTAATCAGATTCAGTGTCCACGGGTCGAATCCTAGAGAAGCGCTTATGAGATTTGGTCCAAGGAAGAAGGGTCGTTGAAGCTACAGCTAAAGCAAAATGAGAACAACTGGAGGTTGTTAGACATTTCTACTTTTGGATAGTGGATTTACAAGGATCGATGAGCTGGAAAAATCAAGAGAAGTGCGTCAAACTGAAGAAGCAAAAAGTGATGCCGAGCGTAGATGCAAATCTGGAATGAAGTTGATCACGCGGATCGCTGAGGCGGTTTTCTTCCTTGCAGTGTAAGTCTAGAAAGTCTAGCTTTAGGTGAGTTAGTTAGATTTCTATATATGGCGTGCAATAGGTGTTGTTAGACATGAGCTGAGCGAACAAGCGAATAAGCTAAGAGAGAGAGATGAGTAGAGCTGCATAGAGCTGAAGTCGATGTACTTGAAGCTATAGCCTAAACACATAGAGAGCTTGAGAGAGTGTATTACTTGTATGAGTTGAACATGAACTTGTATTGAGAGAGATTGTTAAACTAGAGCGAAGCTTGTAGAAAACACTAGAGAGAAGCTAGGTGTAGCTTAAGAGTTTTTGTCTCGAGCTTAACTGTGTAATTGATCTTTATCTAAAAGAAGCTAAGATTAGTTTTATCCCGGACTTATTAGAAGTCTAGGATTCTCACTTTGGAAAAATCCTTTCAAGAGCTTAGCATACTCGATTCATATTACTTGTGCTTTATTGTAACTAATCTCGTTTCCACACTTTGAGCTCTATATCTTCTATAGATACTTGAGTTACATTGAGATTATATTCGATCCTACACAAATTATTTTTCTCTAATTTAACAAGTTAAGTACCAGGCATTTCCTTTGCGGTAACTAATACTCATTATAAAATAATAACAAAAACTATCAATGGTAAGAATAACATATATCACACTCGACAAAAGACTTGGATTACGAATCTTATAAACAAAGCTTCTAGTATAATTTGTATTTGTAAATTCATAATCGATAACTCTTATACTCCTATAATTACCCCAATTCATAGCAGGCAAGACCAAGTCACTTGCAAAATACTCATATCAATGTTTAAATGAAGATCGAACTCTAGAATTATAGGGTATTGGTATACCTAACCTTTGGACTGATATCAAGACCATCTTAAAATTAATAGTGTTCAAATGCTTGCTCTTGTTGGAAAAAAATCTGTTAAATGACCCATAAAAAACATTTGGCAAAAATCATGCTTTGACATTTGTCTTGTTATTCCCTCTTTGCATTTTTGAGGCGGTATCTGTCTTCTCTCGAAAAACTATCAAATGATTGATGATCTTTGTGAAATTTCACACACTACTAATAAATTTATTGTTGTTAAAAAAAAGTTCTTAGCACCAACATCTATATAATGTTGATCTTCGCCTGTGATAAAAATGCATTTTGGACAGAACTGACTATCTTTATACAAAATTGTGATATTCCTCGTCTAATCGTGTGTGATTTTAATGAAATTAAATCTCCGCTCAAAAAGTTGGGTGGCGCCCCTCCTCCTAATTCCAGATTCACAAGCCTTGATAATTTCATAAACCGTTTTGATCTTCTTGAGATCCCATCATCATGTAACCAGTTTACTGAGAGAAGAAGAAAGTCAAGGGACAATAATATTCATGAGATTCTAGTTCATACCCTTGTTCAATACAAAATTATGCAATGGTTCCCCTCAATTACAACTCATAATTTTGCCTTTTCTTCCTCGGATCATTGTCTTATAGCTACCTCCCTAACCAATAATAATTCAAATAAAGCTCAACCATATATGTTTGAAAACATCTGGACTGAAATAAAAGACTTCGAGAACCTGGTTAAACAAGCCTGTAGAGTTAACCATCCTGAATCCTTTATGTTCCAACTGGTTAAAAAACAAATCAAGTTAAAATACAGGCTAAAAAATGGAATAAAACAACTTCCTGGAATATTTTCAAGCAACTATATGAGATTGAAACACAACTTATGGATACAAAAAAACATTATTCTACAATCATCTAATGCACTACTTCTAAAACAAAAAAATCTCATACGGAAAAAAGAATCTATGTTGTCTTTTCATAAAAAATATTGGGAACAACGTGCAAAAATTAAACACAACAAGCTTATTAATACAAATTCAAGTTATTTCCATAAAATTGCAACTGTCAAACGGAATAAGAAAATTATTAGATAAATAACTACAATGGAAGGAACTTTTATTATTGGAATTGAAAATATTAGAAATGAGATTCGAACTGACTTTGACAAGAATTTAGAAAAGCAATCATAAATGATAACAAAATACAAACCCGCCTTCGATATATCAGTAACAAGGTGACTATAGAAGATAATGCTTACCTAACTCATATTGCTATAAATGATTAAATAAAAATGCTTTGTTCAGCGTTGGTAGTAATAAATCCCTTGGTCCTAACGGTATGTCGGCTTGCTTCTATCAAAAATACTGGCATATTGTTTTCCCCTTACTAACTAAAGCAGTGAAAAGTTTTTTCCATTCTGGAAATATTTTAAAGCAAATAAACCATACATTTATTAGCCTTATACCAAAATGTGATAACCCATCCAACACCAATCACTATAGGCGTATCAATTTATGCTCAATGATATACAAAATTATATCTAAAATAATAACCCATAGACTAAATAGTTACTTCAAAAAATAATCCATCCTTTACAAGGAGCCTTCGTGGCTGCGGAGCTATCCAAGATAATATTCTCACTGTCCACGAAATCTTTCACTCCTCTAAATCCCAAAAAGGATTGGAAGGATGGATGGTTATCAAAACTAGACATGGAAAAGGCTTTTGATAGAATAGAACAGGATTTCTTATTCGAAGTCCTAATTAAATTTGGTTTCAATGATAACGTTATTAACTGGATCATAGAATTTGTTACATCTATTTCTTTCTCTATTCTGGTCAATAATGGACCTACTAATGTTTTTACTCCACAACATGGACTTAGACAAGGTGATTGGTTATCTCCATTCCTTTTTATACTATGTTATAAGGTCCTTGCAAGGAACTTACAATTAAAAAGTAATGGGAATAAGGACATTGGCTTTCCCATTTCCAAAAATAGGATTTGTGTTCCCTTTATTACCTTTGCGGATGACATTATCAACTTTGATAGAGCTAAGCAAAGTACATGTTATACTATCAAAACTATTATAGATGACTACTATGGAATCTCTAGACAGCGTGTTCACTTTCACAAATCTGGTTCCCAAACCACTTCAAAAACTACTAGTCAAAGTAAAGCAATAATACAAGCTACTTTATCTATTACAAATTCTATAGCTCTCCAAATATATTGGGTGTCCCATTTTTTGGGTTATATGAACTAGGGCAACTCAGTTCCTATCCATCGTCTCCTTAGTTTTAATGATAACAAACAAATTGTTGGTCTAATATCTACCTTAAGTGAGTTATTACAGATTTACGATATAGCTTTAACTGGAATCATGCTCAAGGAGAAATAGCTAGTTTATCAAGTGCAAAAGCATAGGGACTAAGGAGCTTGAATACCGCTTAAGGGAACCGAAGAGGATAATCACGAGATAATAGTGTTGATAACGCTTAAGCAAACCGAAGTAGAAAACTACACAGAGAATAGTGATATCCACTATACCGCTCAAAGGGGACCGACGAGAGTGTTTCTACATATATATGCAAAGGCAACAGAAGGTTTATAGGTGAAAGGGACCGAGCATTTATTCAAGGACATAATCTTTCTCAGTTCTTATTTTAGGAAAGCTACTTCAAACAAGGACATTGTTAAGATCTTATTGTTTTCATTCATTTTATTTAGCTTTATTTGAATCTTTCAGTTTGGGAAATAGATATTATTCATCACCTATATAAGATGACATTCTAGGTTTTTATAAAGAGTGACAGTCGAGCTTTTAGAGTTGAGATTGTTAAGCTTTTAGAGCTACTGAGTTAAGCGACTTAAGCTATTGAGTGAAGGGATTTTGTACAAGCCTAATTAGAGATCATGTGATGAAGTCTAGAACCATGTGTTCATATTAGGTTGTAACTCTTGTAATTCAATAAATAGTGAACGCTTTTTGAGTTTAAATTTATTGTGCTTCATGAATTTCGCTTAGGAACTCAAATCTCGGTTCATAAGATCAATCCCCTTCAACGATCCTACAATTGGTATCAGAGCAGGATCCAATTTTAAAGCGATGACCAAGACCGGCGAATTCACCCTCGGTGTCTCCGCCAACAAGCCACATCATCTTCATGAAGGAGAGATCGACTGGTGGTTGGGAGTTGACATGACCTACATTCAAACCCAAGATTACCAATGTCAGAAGATCATCAAACTCAGTGATGAGGAAATCCCTACAAATGTAAAGGAAAGAAAGGACTGGACACCCGAGCACTACATCAAGATGGAGAAGAATGACAAGGCTCTCCAGCTATCCACAGGGAGCGATGACATGAAAAACAACCGCAAGTTCAATCTTCAAAGGAAGTTTCATGCCTTCATGATGCTTGCTGGAGAAAGCGTGTCGGCATGCCAATCGAGATTAACCATTCTAGTGGATAAGCTAAGTGACTCTAGAGTCAAAATCCCTCAATGGGAACAATCTTTAGCGGTCATCTACGAAATGAGTGACAAGTATGAGCTAACTAGAAGAAGCTCCCTCATGTCCGCAGAAATCAAGGACCTTCTAGTGATGGAAATCTTTGGGAAGTTCTTTGATTAAGAAACCACTGATAATCGAAGAAGTAGTTCTATCAAGGAAAGAAGAGGGATTTCCCCTGAAGATCACGCGAGTCCTAGAAAATATGGAAAATGAAGATGATGATGATGAGGATGAAGATATGGGAATCTCCCTTATGATAAAGATGATCAAGAAATTCTTCAAGAACAAAAACTCACGAGATGCTAGTTCAACCTCCAAAAGAGACCTCAAGGACTAGACATGCTACAACTGTCAAGAGAAGGGTCATCTCGCTAAGACGTTCACTAAGGCCAAAGTGGACCCAGCTGAACAAAAGGCTCTCTTTTCTGTGTGGGGAGAAGATGATGATGAAGCTGATCTTCATGAAGGTTCCAAGGCATGTGCCTCATGGCAAATTCAAATGAAGCGACTTCTGAGGTACATCTCTCTCCTAAATTTGTGACGCCTTAGCATTATAGGTAAAACCGAACTGATTAACGTGATTAAAGGCCTACTTGATGATAATGATAATCTAAACAAACAAGTTATTGAATACGAGAAAGAAGTTCAGGAATTAAGAAGTGAAAGATTAGATCTATCAAATAGGCTCGTTGATAAGGAAAAGGTCCTTAAGAAACTTGGGAAATTGAGCTTGATAACTAAGTCCTGCAAGGGAAAGCAACCTGAAGAGGTATCACCTAAGGTCATAACTAACAATATGGAAAGTGATATACAACTTATTTTGAATAAGCTTGAAACCTTAAATGATTCCATTAATGAAAAGACAGTTAATCAAACTGTTTTTGTTCATGCTAGATCTTGACTAGGTTATGACTCTGAGAATGATTCATCTGCATGTTCCTCTGCTCATGAAAAACTGACTAGGAAGTTAACTGAAAAGGCTGAGACTTTAGATAAGGCCCTTCATGCTTATAGGAGTAAAAAAGAATACTTAGAGAAAAAGGTTAAGATCTTAGAACAACCCCCTGAAGGTACTAAAACTTGGTTTTCTGGAAAAAAAGGCTCACACTATGTATGCTAATCAAGCCCAAGGCAAATTCATTAAGAACACCAATTTTAAGCATGAAAAGAGTAAGCCCTTTCATCATGTAAATGAAAAATATGGCTATGTGAAGTATAAATCTTGTTGTAGATTTTGTGGAAACAATGATCATACTATCCATGTCTGTAGGAAGAAGAAGGCACAAGATAGCAAGCCTTATATGTCCTCAAATAGCAAGAAGAATGTTGTTAATGATCTAAACCATGCTAATAATAATGATCTTAACCATTCTGGAAGTGCCTTCAAACATGCTTCTCCCTCTCAACGTCAAGAAAGCCCAAAATCTAACCAACCTAGGAAACCTGAGCTTCGATGGGTTCCAAAAGTTTGAATCATATCTTTGCAGGGTATAGCGAGCAACAAGAACAGATCGTATACTGATAGTGACTTCTCCTTCCATATGACTGGACACAAAGACAATCTTATCTCTTTTGAAGCTTCTGAAGATGGTAGTATCTCCATTTAGCAACAAGAAGACTGGTGGAATCAAGGAACATGAAAAGCTCCAGCTGAATGAAGGAATTTAAATTCCACTTGTAAACTTTGTTGACAGCTTGCGCTTCAACTTGCTATGTGTAGATCAACTATGTGATGAAGGCCCTAATGAAGTCACTTTCACCACTATCAGATACTTTGTTAGGAACTCAGCCAATGATATAATTCTAAAAGGGAAGCGAGTCGACAACACTTATCTTTTCGATTTGAGCTACATCCCTAATCATCGCTTGTGCCTTGCCTCCATCAAAGATGTAGGATCAAAACTTCTAATATCAAAATAACTCAAATAGATATGAATCTATAGAGTTTTAAGTGCGAAACGAGATTAGATACAATACAAAATAAGTAATATGATGTAAATATGCTAAGCTCTTGCAAGGATTTTTCCAAGGTGGGAACATTAGACTTCTAACAAGTCCGGTATGAAACTCACCACTAATCTTTATTAGATTAAGAACAATTACAAACTTAAGCTACATCTAGCTTTGTGCAACACTCTCTCATAATAAAAGTCGCATTCAGCTCATACAAGTAATCTCTCTCTATCATGCTCCTAATTGTTTTAGGGTATAGCTTTACTCACAGCGATTAAAAATCTATGTCGCTTTCCTCAGCTCACTCTCTAGAATTAATCTCTTTGCTCTCTTCTCAAATAGTGTTCAATAAGCTTGTGCGTAACAACACTCCTATGCATGCCTTATATAGTAATCCAACTTACTACACTATGCTAGAATTTCAATACTTCGCTGCATTCGAAGAACTCCACCTTAACGACCTATGTGATCAACTTCACACTTGAATTGCATCAACACCCGAACTTGCTTTGTTCTTCTTCAGCTTGATGATCCTTCTTCCACGTTGGCAATCCGCACCTTCAATGCGTCTCTTGATTAGTCGATCTTAGCAATCCCCATACATCCACTTTCAAAAGTAAAAATCCTAACAACCTCAAGTTGTCCTCATTTCCCTTAAGTTGTAGCTTCAACGACCTTCCTTCCTTGGACAAAATCTCCAAAGCGCACGTCTAGGATTCCACCCGTGGACATGCTAGAACTTGATTACTTGTATCTCTTCTTTTTTCTTCTGAAGCATGATCCTCTAGATTTATAGCACAACTCACTGCCTTAAAGCTAGACCTTCAATCTTCTTATTTCTTCTCATCAAACCTTATTATGTCTTGGAGAGATTCAACTTTTCCCGCTAAATCTTATGCTAGACCCTCAGTGGTAAAAGATAGTCTGCTTATGTTTAAGCTACACCTAAAACTCCTCGAGCTATACCTGGTTAGCTTAATACACACAAAGGACAAAAAATACTCGAGTTTGTTATCATCAAAACAAGCGGAAAGGTTTAGCTAGCTCATTCCATCGCTATCTCAAACCAACAATTTCTCCCTTTTGATGATGACAAACCCATACACAGGTAAGCACATATAATTTCAAAGGGTACTTAGTTTAAGCTACAAATATGCAATTTAGCTTAATCAAGTACTTCAGATAATAACAATCAATCAAGTAATTCATATATAACAATCAGCTTGAATATTTTTTCTAAGAACTCTTTAACGAGTTTACCTTTGTCCCCCCCTTAGATCAAGATGGTCTACAATCTTCCTAATTTCGATAATGGAAAGAGTATACTATCTCAATCCTTCACTTGCTCAAACCTGTATATTTCCCCTTTTTGGCATCATCGAAAAAATTCATACTTAGCTCAACAAGGGGAACTAAAGTAAGCTTTGCATTCAAGCTTAAGACCATGACAAGCAAAATCAATCAAAGATCGGTTAAGCACGACTGTAACCATGAAGCACGCAAAGCATTATACTCAATCAAAGGCATACTGAGCATATAGCATTAACCTCACTCCTTTTTATAGCTGGTATTCTAACAGTTCTAGCAAATATGCACCCAATAATAATCAGAAAGCACATAAGAGCATCAACTCAAAGCACCTTCTTCCTCAATACGCTTACCTGCTTTACCAAATGTATGGAATTAGTTGCGCATGTCGTCGTTGTCTGAGTGCCTTGGAATTATGATTTAACACATGAGCTTGGAACTAGTCTCTAGCTCACGTTTTTGAAGAGAGACCAAAATAGATATATATAATCAGTGCTTTTGCTGGAATGACTTCAGCTGACTCTGAATAGCTGTCAAAATCACCTCGCGGGATTGCACTAAATATAGGCAAGTTGTGCTTGACTTCGAGGTTGTATAAGGAACTTCATTCACTATGCGATTGAACATATGGCACTCAGTTACTTGTACCTGGAAGAAGTAAGCTCATACTTGAGATATGATGCAATAAAAAAGTGCTCATAAAGAATATTAAAGCGCAAGTAATGGGAAGAAATGCACATATCATAAGGGAATGAACACACTCACACTCACCATATATCATGTAATAATCATGTTCATATTAGGGGTAACTGACTCTTTGTTACTAAAATGAATACATCCATATGTAGATCTAGACAAGGAATTTAGGAAGCGTAACATTAAAGTCATCTAGGGACATCATAGGAGTGGAACATTTATATTGGCTTGTTATATGGTTAGAATGCGATCAAAACTCCCTATTTATGGAGGAAGAAGAGCATGCCATGGATATAGAGAATAGTACTCAGTTTGCATTCAATATTCAAGTCAAGCTAGATAGACCTTGTGAAAAGATAGTGCGTGTGAGCAAGTAAACACATGAATCACATCAGCTATTGTTCTCAATTAAGATAAGGTACGCTAAGTCATAGCCAATATAAAGGAAACTTACGGAGAGTGAAGAGGAGGTCTAGTTAAGAGGAATAAGACCAAGCTGAAGTCTAAGGTGTAGAAAGGGTAACTTGTTAAGCGCCTTAGTGAAGATATCAGCTATTTTCTCCTCTGTAGATACATGAACTACCTCAATTCTCTTGTCATCAACATGATCACCCAAGAAATGGTGTCACACGTCAATGTGTTTGGTGCGAGAATGATACACAGGATTCTTCGAGATGTTGAGGGAGCTAGTGTTATCCGAAAAGATTTGAAGCATCCCTAGCGATATACCATAATCAACAAGTTGTTGTTTAGGCCATAAAGGTTGTGAACAACATGCAGTTGCAGCTATATAATGGAGTTTTGCTTCTTCGAGCCCCATGAGACTAAGCAGGTGACCAATAAATTACCACTAATGATTTTCCTGTCAACCAAATAGCCAACATATTCTGCATTGGGTACCATAAGCATAAATCATCAGTCCCATTAAGATAGCGAAAGATTTGCTTGACATTAGCTAGATGAGAAGCTCTAGGATCGGACTGAGAGCGAGCAAATGAGCCAACTTCAAAGACAATTTCAGGTCTAGATGTAGTTAAATACATAAGAAAACCTACCATTCCCCTACACATGGTCGAGTCGACCTTTTCACCATTAAGATCAAAATCAAGTTTCTTGGTTGTGGAAATAGGTGTAGTTAGAGGCTTGATGTTCTCCAAGCCGTACTTCTTGAGTAACTCTTTGATGTACTTAAATTCCATCCTTGAGTTGGTTCACTTGCAGACCTAGAAAAAATGTTATCTCACCTATCATGCACATGCTGAATTTTGAGCTCATGGTTGTATTGAAGTCCTCTACTAGTTGAAGTTAGTCAACGCAAATATAATATCATCAAAATAAACTTGGACAATTAGAACATCACCTTCAACTTCCCTTATAAATAGAGTCGTGTCAACAAGGCCTCTTGATAAGCGATGTTTAGTGCAGCGTTAGCAGCGGTTCTTAACGCATTTCAAAGGCAAAAAAGCAGAAATGTAGGGGTATTTCGGCACTTGGAGTTCAAGCATCACATTACACCATTTCGGAGGAAATTACTAAGTAGAGGCTGAAACTGGCAGTGGAGCGACCGCGCCGCCTCTGGCGCGACCATGCATAGTCTCAGTAACATGCATGTGACCGCGCGCCAGACCGCGCAACCGTGCATAGCCTCAGTAATGCACGCGCGACTGCCTGCCTTACCGTGCGATGTGCCTTTGTCGTGTCGAGCACTTGGATGGGTTTTTTCGAGTGCTAATTGCTATGGGCCTTCTCTCCTATCATTACTAGGTTTTAGTTGGATTCCTTGGTATTATAATATCTAGGTCTGCCTCCATTTGCAGATTGAATTACTCTAATCATTTTTCTACGTACTTTGAGATTATGTTTCACTTGTTCGTTTTTGCATTTCATTGAATCGCTGAAATCTTCTAATCAGCCTGATTTGTAAGACATTCTACCTTTGTTCTAGTTAATGATTTGAATTGTTTATTCTCTTGTGACTTAATCATTTATTGAATTGAATTTGACTATCTAGACTGGCCATTTAGGTAGATTGGATTGATTCATTACTGCTAGGTTTAGGTTTATTCTAGTTGGACAAGTTGACCTTGAGATTGTAGGGAGTTGAATGCATGATTAATTTCAATCTTGAATCAAGGATATTTAGTGCACCTATTCATTCTTGAACTTACTACTGCTAGGTTATATAATCCTAATAGTTTTAGGATTAAAGACTAGTTAGAGATATTGTGACTAGTTGGATCAACAACGACATTTGAACAGGATTTAGGACAATTCACATGGACTGTTGAACTTAGAGAAAATAAAATGTCAATGATCAACCTGCTAATCTATTGAGTGGATGTTGATTGAAATGAGTGTGTTTTCATGAATATTGTTTACTCGGACTCATTAGTTAGATTAAACCATCAAAAAAACCTTTGGCTACTAAATTATCAATCATATTATTTTCATTAGAATTGAATCTCCTGACTTTTTTTGGGATCGACCCTTTCTTACCACTCTACTAGCTAGAGTAGTGGATAGGTATTTTACAGTTGATTGAGCATAACGAAACATGTTTTTTGGCTCGTCAAATTTAGCGCTGTTGTTGGGGAGTCAAAAATTTGATTCTTTTGTAATTTAATCTGTTTAAACTTGGTGCTGACCTACACGTGTCAACACCCATACTACTAACTACCTTCATGTTAAGCTAACTCAGGAAAAGAGAAGCAACTCTCAGGAAAAAATGGGGAACCAGAAGAACTACGATAACGGTCGTAAAATGATTGATCGGGTAACTTGGACAGGTCTCAACAATACCAAGCAGTGGTCCTGCCGACCACCTCGGGAGATGTGTCATTCCAGATTAAACATTCACTAATAAAGTTGCGACCCATTTTTCATGGTCGGCCTAATGAGGATACAATAATGCACCTGGAAAATGTTCCATGAGGTTTGCGTTTTCACTAAGTTGCGGAAGAACTTTGAAGTAGGAGACAAAGTTATGTTGTACAAATCTCGTAGTTTATCTCTCTGACCCGGAAACTCATAACATATTCAAGGTAAATGGCCAAAGAATCAAACCATATCAAGAAGGGTTCAACAAGGAACACTTGGAAGAAGCGGCTCTCAAAGAGCTGGAGGAGAATGATTCAGAAGCAGAGTAATAAGTCTACCCATTCACAAGGACCCTAGCCCCCAAACTCTCTCAAACAAGGTGTTGCTCATGAGGTAACCCAAGGTACTGCGTATTGTTTTTCCCTCTGTTAAAGGAAATAATAATAACTAAAATAACTAAACCTAAACCCATCTTCTTCCTTCTCTTCTTTCCTCTATCCATTCAGAAGAACCCTAGCCCCCAAACTCTCTCAAGCTCCATAACCCTCAATTCTCCAATGCCTCACCAAATCCCTCAAATTTCTCCACAAATCCACCCCAAATCAACACAAGCACCCTCCTAAACCTCTCCATCCACCAATTTTTCCACATTCCCACCTCCGCATTCAATATCTACACATTCAACAAGGAGCACCCCAAATTCAAGGCCAAACACCTTCAAACCACCACCAAACACCTACTTACGACAAGATTACGGCGGAAAACCATCGTTCGGAGGGGTAGGAGCCCCAAAGATGCGACCGCACATTCCAAGCACGCGACCGTGCCTTCTAAGTTCATACGACGTGACCGCGCACACGAGCATGCGCCCACGCCACCCATTAGTTAGAGCAGACGCGCCCGCGCCATCTCGCACACGATCGCACCCCTAGTCAGAAAGTTCACACCGACCCTCATAGTTGTTTTGCGCCTCTTGTCGGGGTTACATTGTTGTTGGTATTTGTGTTGGAATGCGTTCGTATTGTGTGTGTGTGTTGCTTCATTTGGTTAAGAATGTTGAAACGCTCAAGAAAGGGAGTAGGTTTGTCATTGGGGAGTCGCTCTCAAGGGCCTTTGGTGGCCAACATTACCGAGGGAAAACAAATTGTGGCAACAAAATTCTATGACGTGGATACACTAGCCGGCCTGGAAATGTTGGAATGTACAGAAGAAATGTTTGACAACGCCGGGTTGGGACGTTTTGTCGAGCTCGCAGCTCCGATGTTTCCCAAACTCACTAAGGAAATCCTCGTGTCTTTCTGCGAGGCCAAAGATGAGGATAAGAGAGAGGTGGAGGGCATCTATTTCTCCTACAAGAAAAGGGTGCAGTATCTATTGACCGTATGAAACAAATCTTCGGGGTTACAATGAACCCCACCCAGAACTACGACTCGGTGGTTCAGACCCACCCACAAGAATTTTTATACACCATTGTCAGTACCCGCACAGGAGAAAGGATGAATATAACTATAACCTATTCCACCCCTGCCTTCGTCTAGCACACAAGGTGTTGGCGGGCATGTTCTCCGGGAAGGGAGAGCTCAACAAATTCTAAACGTACAATTTGTGGTACATCAACAACTTGATGCAGGAGTGCGAGAGTACGCCTGACTGGATTACCCTCTTCCCTGACAGCGTGTAAGAACGCCCGAACGAAGCCATCCGGGAAGATTGGCTTTGATGGAATGATCACTGACAAGGGACAAAGCCGTTGTGCCCCTTTACCCAAGGGATCAAGGATTCTCTAAGTATGTTTTTATATGATTTTCCGGGGGGGGGGGGGGGGGAGGGGGGTTCACAATTGCGTGGTAAGAAAGCACGAAACAAACACACAAATATGGAGAGAGTAATAAGAATGAAATGATTCACCTATCCATTCTAGCAACTTGAAATGGTCGGTGGATCCTAGGTTCTTAACAACCAATGTTCCAATCAAATCTAAATGGATCGTCCTACTCTTTGTTCATAGCTAGCAACTAGTCCAAAGAGTCCTAGAAACCCTAATCATGCTACAACCACAGAAATACCTAGATTTAATAGCACAATTGCATAAAGTTCAAAGATATGTAGGTTCATGCAATACCATTGACACATAGTCGGTACTTGACATTAATCTAAGATCTCTACCCTAAAGTCAATCACAAATAGTTCATGAAGAAAGAGTTTGCTACAAAAGGTTTAGATTCTTCAAATAGAATTGTCTAAACCTAGCAATATGAAAAACATCAATAAACCTTGTTGATCATTATAGATAAATCAATATAAATCAATCACAAATTTAAGCACAAGAGATCAAAGAACAATTCCAAAGACAAATTAGAGCAAGAGAAGAAATAACCTTACCACAATGACCCAAATCAAGAGCTAGAACTTCAAGATGAACACAAATTGACTTAGTTCTCCATAGATTCTTTAAGAAAACAAATTACAAAAAGAGAGCTTTTTCTTGAATTACAAATTGAGAGCAAGGAGTTTTCAAAAGATGGTCAAGGAGTTACAAAAGATGGTCAAAATGCTCATTCACTCCGGGAGGGCCGCGGGCGTGGTCAGGGAATCGCGGGCGCGGATCGGTCTGAGGAACACTGGCCTTGCATGGTGGGAACCGCAACCGCGGTCGGCTGACCGCGACCGCAGTTTTGTCTCTGTAATCTCATTTCCACCTCGGCTTCTGGCGTACTTTGGCGACTTCGCTTCCGACACCTCGTAAGCTCCATTATGTTGCTCAAGTGAGTGAAAATGCCCTTTTTTGCCGTCTAAAGTGCTCCTTTGGCGCCATCAAGCTTGCGCCTATCAAGTTCCCCACACTTAGGTCTTGATCGTCCTCGAGTAAGCTTGAAGGCCTAGGAGAGCATGGGGTAACTCGAACTCTCCAACCACGTGTCCAAAACTCTCTCTAGCACTTTTTTTCAACAAAGACTATGACCCTACAAGAGACTACCCAATAAGACAAAACCAAACATGTTGCGAACACCCCCTTCTTTGCATGTTCCGGATCCCACGGAAACACATTCACAATTGATCTTAAAAGTATGCAATAGTTGTCTCAATCCAAATGATATATGCATGGAAATTATGCTAAATTAGACTAAAGACATCTTTCCGTCATAGCATGCATCGTTCAATGATAAAAAGACATAAGTTCCTAGCCTTGAATACCAAAAACGCCCTCACGAATTCATGCTCTATCCCTAAATGGAACTCTAAAAGCATGCATACACATCCAAAACTAACCGCAAGGCAGGGTGCGAAACAAATCAAGAGACGTACATAAATCACAAAATCTACTCTCTTTTTTTCTTTTTTTTGGTGACCCGGACGTTTATTCGAACCGGTCCAACACTATAAGACTTTTTCACGTAGCCATCAGAGGATCGAAACCTCAGTGCTATTTCAACCTCGGATATCGCGTGCTCATCAGGCAAACGTTAGAAGTTTTCTTTTTTTAAGCACTAAACACTACGTCGTGTTCTTTGCATGCTTTTATTTAGTGTTTTTTTTGTTTTTCAATAATGTGACAATTTCCCGTCTCAATCAAGTGTTATGCAAAAACCTCAGGACCTAGGGCTTCGAAAAAGACATATAATCAAGTTCTAAAGCAAACATCCAAAGAAGAGCACTCCTAAGTGACAACACGCCTAAGTAACGAGAATCGGTCCATACATAATCCTATCAAAGTCCTCATGCTCCAAATAAACGTCCAAAGGATAATAAAACACTATCATCATCATAATGCATTTGCAACCTCGAAGAACCAAAACATAATCAAAAGATCCAAAGCATGAGCACTAGTACGAGAACCAAGCAACAATGCAAATCATGGGGTGCAACAACCGACTCAAAAACAAAAAAAAACACACCAAAAAGAAGCTAAAATACACCAAAAAAACAAAACAAGCTAGAAAGACTCAAAAACAAACTTACGTCTAAATGCATGCAATACCAATTCCGTCCCCCACACTTGAATCACGCATTGTCCTCAATGCAGCAAAAGAGGACTAATAATAATAAGGGGAAAAGGAAAAGGTAAGCAAACCTCACACCGCGGGTTGCCTCCCGAGCAGCGCCTTTGTTTAACGTTGTTAGCTCGACGTGGTCCAGAATTTTAGACGTCGGACCCGGGCTCCTTGAGAGCCAATTCTTCATCTACCGCTTCGGAAAAATTCTCATGGTAAGGTTTTAACCTTTGACCATTGACTTTGAACACATTGTGCTTGTGCGTGTCGTAAAGCTCCACCGCTCCATGGGGAAAAACACGGGCAACCACATAAGGACCATTCTACCAAGACCGTAGCTTTCCCGGAAAAAGTTGAAGGCGAGAATTGTAAAGAAGGACCTTATCTCCAGCCTTGAAGTCCTTTCTCAACACGTTCTTATCATGCCATGCCTTCGTTTTCTCCTTGTAAATAACAGCGTTCTCATACGCTTCTGTTCGAATTTCCTCTAGCTCATGGATTTGGAGTGCTCGGAACTCTCCCACTTCATTCATCTCCATGTTGCACTTCCGGGCCGCCCACCAAGACTTGTGCTCGAGGTCGACGAGAAGATGACACCCCTTTCCAAAAACCAACCGATATAGAGACATGCCAATGGGTGTCTTGTAGGCGGTACGGTATGCCCATAAAGCATAAAGACGAAGACTCCAATCTTTCCTATTAGGGCCCACCGTCTTCTCAAGAATCCCCTTGATCTGCCTATTGGACACCTCGGCTTGCCGATTGCTTTGCGGATGATAGGCAGTAGAAACTCTATGGGTGACACCGTATTTCTTGAGAAGAGCACTCACCGTCCTATTCACAAAATGAGTTCCTCTATCGCCCACGAGAGCCTTCGGGATCCCAAACCAAGAGAAGGTGTTCTCCTTCAAAAAACTTGACACCACTTTCGAGTCATCAGTCCTGGTGGCCTTTTCTTCCACCCACTTGGAAACATAGTCCACCGCAAGCAAGATATATATATTCCCAAGAGAATTAGGAAAAGGTCCCATTAAATCGATCCCCCAAACATCAAAAATCTCACAAAAGATTAATGGTGTTTGCGACATCTCATTCCTTCGGGAGATTTTCCCGACTCTCTGACACCGGTCTCAAGCATTGCAAAACGCGTAAGTGTCTCGAAAGATGTGCGTCCAATAGAATCTGGTGTCCAAGACCTTTCGAGTCGTCTTATTGGGTCCAAAGTGACCTCCTCATGCATAAGAATGACAAAAGGAGAGAACCGATTGTAGATCATTATCCGGGAGACATCGTCGGATAACTTTATCAACACAATGCTTCCAAAGGTATGGATCATCCCACACGTAGTACTTGGCTTCGCTCTTGATCTTGTCTTTCTGCGCTTGATGTTGGGAGGAAATTCTTCTCTCACCAAGTAATTGACCAAGTGAGCATACCACGGCTTGAGAGAGCGGAGAGAAAGTAACTCAGCCTCGGATCCGCGCCCGCGGTCGCCCGACCGAGCCCGCGGAAATCTGTCTGTTGTACAATCTGAGGAAAGCTCAGACAACCCGCGCCCGCGGTTCATGGACCGCGCCCGCGGAAATCTTTCTGCATGCATGGGGTAGAGGGACTCGTCCGGGAAATCGCCAAGTGGTCACAACGTTAGTTCTTCGTGTTCACTGACGATCCGACTAAGATGATCGGCCACCGAGTTCTCAACCTCCTTCTTGTCTCATATCTCTACATCGAACTCGGTTAAGAGCAAAATCCACTGAATGAGTCTTGGTTTGGATTCTTTCTTCGTCATTAGATAACAAAGTGTCGCGTGGTCAGTGTGAATGATCACCTTCGTTCCCACAAGGTATTGGTGAAATTTATCAAGGGCGAACACCACGGCTAGGAGTTCCTTTTCGGTAGTAGAGTAATTTCGTTGGGCGCCATTCAACGTCATGGAAGCATAGTAGACACATGCATAGCTCTTCCGATTTTCTGACCAAGGACCGCCCCCACTGTATAATCACTAGCGTCACACATGATATCAAAAGGAAGAGACCAATCGGGCGCTTTGATGATTGGCGCTTCGGTGAGGTGGGCCTTAAGAGTGTCGAAGGCTCCCTTACACTCATCGTTAAACACGAACGTCACCTCCTTCTTCAACAACTCGCACAAGGGGGAGGAAATCTTGTAGAAATCCTTGAGGAACCGACGGTAAAAACCTGCATGTCCTAAGAAAGAACGCACTTCACGAACATTAGTAGGATAAGGAAAGGACTGAATCACATCAATCTTTGACTTATCGACCTCAATACCCTTGGACGATACTATATGACCTAGCACAATACCATGATCAACCATGAAATGACACTTTTCCGAGTTCAAGACCAAATTGGTCTCAACACATCGTTCAAGCACAAGTGTCAAATGGTGAAGGCAAGAGTCAAAACTATCCCCATGTACCGTGAAATCATCCATAAAAACCTCGATAAAGTGCTCAATATATTCGGAGAAGATACTTACTATACATCATTGAAACGTCCCGGGTGCGTTACATAACCCGAATTGCATCCGGCGGTATGCAAAAGTACCAAACGGGCAAATAAACGTCGTCTTCTCTTGATCTTCCGGGGCTATGGCCACTTGAAAGTAGCCCGAGTATCCATCTAGGAAACAATAGTAAGGCCGTCCGGCAAGCCTCTCGAGCATTTGGCCAATGAAGGGCAAGGGGAAGTGGTCCTTTCGAGTTACCGCTTTCATCTTGCGGTAGTCGATACAAACCCTCCATCCTTTTTGTGCTCGTTGAGGAACCATCTCTCCTTTTTCGTTTTCCACCACAGTGATCCCTCCTTTCTTTGCAACAACTTGTGTAGGGCTTACCCACTTGCTATTCCTAGATAGGGAAGATCATATCAGCTTGTAGGAGCTTCAACACCTCCTTCTTCACTACCTTCATCATAGGTGGATTAAGTCGCCGCTGAGGTTGCCTACTAGGCTTGGCTCCTTCTTCTAGGAGAATCCGATGCATACTAGTAGAAGGGCTTATTCCCTTGATATCGGCTATAGTCCATCCGAGAGCCGTCACATTCTTCTTGAGAACCTCCACCAATTTCTCCTCTTGAACCCCCGTAAGCGTGCTAGAAATGATGACCGGTAGAGTGTCATTCTCACCTAGGAAAGCATACTTCAAATGCTCTGGAAGTTGTTGTAGCTCAATCACCGGTGCCTGCACTATAGAAGGAAGAGGTCTTTCGGCCTCGGGAATTAGTAACATGGGCCCACCGGCCAAAAATGGCTCTTTCGAGTCCAAGTGAGCTAAAACGTCACGCATGTCGGAAGACATAGTGAGGTCTAGCTGCGATGAATCGACCAAGCTATTCTCTAACACGGATTGTAGCTCATCCAAACCATATACATCAAACGTATCTTGAACAATTGGATCAATCACATCGATAGAGAATAAAGAGTTATCATCACAAGGGTGTTTCATAGTATCGTAAATGTTATAGCTCACAACATCCCCATCAAACTCAAAAGTGAGTGAATCACTCGCCAAGTCAATTCTAGTATTGGCCGTTTTCATAAACGGTCGCCCAAGTAGGATAAGTGAATCCTTAGCCTCTTGTGCCATGTCTAAGACAAAGAAATCCACGGGAAAAATGAGGTTATCAAACATAACCAATACATCCTCAACTATTCCTTTCGGGTAAACCGAAGATCTATCGGCCAATTGAATCACAATTCCCGTTTCATTCAAAGGTCCTAGGTCGAGCAACTTATACAAAGAATAAGGCAAAACTTTAATAGAAGCACCTAGATCTAGCATGGCACTATCTATTTTAGTCTCACCAATAGAAAAAGGAATGCTTACCATACCCGGGTCACTACACTTCTTGGCCACCTTTTTGTTGGACCATTGTGGAGACGCCTTTGCTCACTTGCACCTTTTACTTCCCCTTAAGCTTTTGCTTTCGCTTGATCGTGCAAAGCTCCTTCAAGAACTTAGCGTACTAGGGTACGCTTTTGATGAGCTTGAGCAAGGGAATGTTTGACTTCGCACTTGCTAAATGTCTCGAAGAGCTCTTTGTCATCAATGGGCCTTCAAGTGTCTTTAAGGGCTTCCGGAAAAGGTGCGGGTGGCTTTTCTTCATAGAGAGGAGGGAAATCGGGTTGCACATAGTTCTCTTGTCAAAGGCGGAAGTCCTCTCGATCTTCATAGTATTCCTCCTCAACCTTCTTTTGCTTCATCATCATTGGCTTCAGTAGCTAATCCGCGACCGCGGTCAGTGTTCCGCGCCCGCGGGTGGTCAGAAATTTCCAAATCTCTTACAGTGGCTGAGCCGCGACCGCGGTCAGGAGACCGCGCCCGCGGAAATGTTTCTGTGTCTTCCTCCGTTTCTTCTCCCGTTTCAGCTATGGGAGCATCTCCACACACCTTACCACTCCGCAAATGAATAACACTTACATTCTCCCTTGGGTTCACCACCGTTTGTGATGGCAAACTCTTGGAAAGTTGTTTTTGTGTTTGGGAAATCGCCTCGGCAAGTTGGCAGAGTTGCTTCTCAATACTCTTAATGCTAGACTCCGTTTTGTGGACATGAGAGGAAAAGTGGATGGTCAAGGAATTCAGCATATCCTCGGTAGATGGCTTAGGAGGTCCGTAGCCCGGTGGTTTATTGGGTTGATAAGCAGCCCGGTATTGGTGGTTCGGTTGAGATTGGGGTCAAAAGTTATTACCTGGCTGAGTAGAGTTGTTTTGGGCCCCAGACGGATCTCCATATCGGAACCCCGCATGATCGTTCCACATCTGGTTGTAGTTATGGGCTTGGTTATCGAACCGAGGTCTAGGAGGTCCATACCCCCCCCCCCCCCCCCACGGCATTGACGTCAACAGTAGTAGTAGTGTCCTGGAGTTGTTGACACATATCCGTGGGGTGGGATTCATCGGTGCAAACACTACAACCCCGCGCCGGCGGGTCATTGTTCCTAGTCAAAGCCAATGTCTCGATCATGCTCTTGATCTCGGCCAAAGGTATTACTCACATCGGGAACACTAGAGCTCGCAGCATGAACTCCCTTTCTTAAATACGTCAGACTAAAGTTTCTTGTGCCATCGGCTATATCATGGATCCGGCTCATGGCTATTTCAGGCGTCAAGTTCAAGACACTACCATTGCAGGAGGCGTCTATAATCCTCCTCTCTTGATCTAGTAACCCATTGTAGAGGTGGATTACTAATTCCTTTTCATTGAACCCATGGAACGGGCAACTCGCGCACAACCTCATGAAACACTCACAATAGTCATAGAGCGTATCATCATCCGCTTTCTCAACATTGGCAATGTCTCTCTTCAAAGCGGTAGACTTACTAACGGGGAAGTACTTGTCGAGGAAGGCCTTGTATAGCTTAGGCCAAGTGTCAATGGATCCTGCAGGAAGATGGTAATACCAATTTCTCACGGTATCCTTCAAAGTGAAACCAAAGGCCCGCATCTTGAATTTCTCCTTCGTGACATTGGCTGGCTTGCTACACATGCATATTTCGTGGAACTCTCCCAAATGCATGATGGGATCTTCACCGGCTAAACCATGGAACTTCGGAG
>NW_027368127.1:0-52131 GCF_046119375.1 Phyllobates terribilis
CTCCACTAACCTCTCACTTGTAGGGAAATTCAAGGACGTGATGAGTAGCAAGTTTAATATGAGTATGATTGGGGAACTGAACTTATTTCTCGGACTTCAAGTGGTGCAAAAGGCTGAATGATTCAAATCCATCAACAAAAGTACTTAAGGAAGATCATCAAGAAGTTTGGGATGGAAAATAGCAAGCCCCTTCACACTCAAGTGTCCACATGCACTAATCTCGATGCAGGCCTTCACGGCTAAAAGACTGACGAGACGCTCTATAGAGGTATGGTCGGATCATTGATGTACTTAACCGCCTATGAGCCTGATATTGTTTTTGCAATGAGTCTATGTGCGAGATTTCAATCCAATCCAAGGGAGTCGCATGTCTCTATCATCAAGCGAATATTTCATTACTTGAAAGGGACTGGCAATTTGTGTTTATGGTACCCTAAGAACTGCGATTTTCCCCTTTTTGGATATACAAATGCTAATTATGGAGGTTACCTTGTTGGTCGAAAGAGCATCTCAGGTATGGCTCAGTTCTTAGGCCCTTGCCTTGTTTCTTGGGGCTCTTCCAAGCAAAACTCAGTAGCCGTGTCCACCATTGAGGCAGAATACATAGCGGCTGCTTCATGGTGTGCTCAACTCCTATGGCTCAAGAAACAACTCAAGAACTTTGTTATTTACTTGGGATCGATTGAAATAAGATGTGACAACACTAGTGCAATCAACATATCAAAGAACCATGTGCAACACTCTCGAACTAAGCACATTGGTGTGCACCATCACTTCCTTTGAGACAATGTGGAGAAGAAGAACATAGAGCTTACCTATTTTAGAACTGAGGATCAAATAGTAGACATTTTCATTAAGTCCCTGAACAAGGAACCATTTGTCAAACTCAGGCTTCTTTTAGGATTGATCCCCCTCCATTAAGCATCTTCCTCAATGTAAGCCACTTCCCTTTGACTCATATAAATTGTTGCTTCTTTTAAGCTTGGGAACTTAGGACTAATACATGCGCGAAACCAGCCTATACTCTTAGGGATATTCGTCTCTCGCATGCTCTGTGTGATTCTTAATGATAAATTCTTGTTACGCCTTTCTAGGATTGTACTATTACTTGCTAAAATTTGATTCCTATGCATGCTCTTCATTTTCAAGCCTTGGTATATAAACATGATGATCGCTTCTTAACCATATCATCAAGCCCCCCAGATATGATTCATGTTTATGAGCCAGTCCCTTAGCCCTGATCATGGTGTAACGTTCCCTATGACCAATTACCCAAAAATGTGAATATTCACCTAGATGATAAAGACCCTACCGATATATGCTTAGCACTTGTTGTTTTTAAAAGAGCCTCCGTGTCCTTTTGTGTGTTTGAATTATTTATGTGTTTAACCGAGTTGTTTGAGAAATAGCAAGCGCAGAACTAAGGTAACTGACCACTGGGACCGAGAATTTTATGGGGACCGACAAAGATGATAATGGTATGAAGCGCAGATATTAAGGGAATTGAACATAAGGACCGACGAATACATAGGGACCGATGATCTCAAAGGCCGCCTATCTTCTAGACAATCATCACGTGCTTGTTCTCCAATGTCACCTGCTTCTGTGTGGTTCGAGGCGCCGAATATGATCCGATTAGAGTCGTTGTGATCGGACCGTTTCACTACCACCATAAATACCCCTCTTACCCAGATTTGTCCCCTTGACCTCTTCCTCACTATTCATCATCTTTTTCATCTCACTCTCTCCATTATTCTCTCTCTCTCTCACAAAAGCTACCTCACAACTCATAAATGGCTAACCCAGCTAACATCACCCCTAAGTAGTGGGCCAAGTACTTAAAATGAAAAAGCATTTCTCGACTCGGTTTCCACCACTTCCTTAGCTCAACACCGCCCACATCGTCTACCATACCAACTCCTCCTCCGGTGACCGAAGCTCTTCCAACTCATATCATCCCAGTCCCGGAGAAACAATCCACACCTCCTCCTCCATCTTCACCACCTCCTCCGCCTACCAAAAACACCCCTTCTCACCACTCCTCACCTTCTTCCATGGAGGAAGACCAACCGAAACACCAGCCCATCGATTATGTCTCCTCTACCACCCCTAAAGCTTCCTTTTCAAACTCCACTGAGCATACATTGACGACCTCAGCTCATGATGAAAGCAACCCACAAGCCCTCGCCCTTACATCTCCCACACTTACCCTCACTCTCCCAAAGTCTCCTAAACAACAAGCCTCTCTAAAAAGGCCCCTCCAAATTACTCCCTCCTCCACCACACACAAAAGAGCCAAAGGACTTTAATCAGTGGAGGTGATCACCATGGAGAGCGAGTTAGCGTACCATCTGCCTCCAGCACACAACAACTTCTCCACTAGAATGGTGATCGAGCCGATCATAATCGGCAAAGGGTTTCGGAGAACCTTCATCCCAGCCAAATTCAACGTCGCCGCCACCATAGCTTCACCCGAGAGAACCCGCTGCTGTGAAATTGAGGTCGAGCTGTTCGCCGTCGACCTACATGACGTACATAAATTCTACAACGCCCTCTTCTCGATGCCTCCCTCTCCAAGCCAGAACTACTCCGTTTCTCAAATTCCATGGGGGGACAAGCCGAAAACAGTCAACATCAAGCTCGTGCCCAAGGTGCTTGAGCTCCCCACAGGCGACGGGTATGCGTCACTGCCAAAGAAGAACTGGCCCTTAGTGTTGGTTATATGAACTAGCCCCTTAGTTCTTGTAACTGATAATGCCTCAGTTTTAATGATAACAAATTGCCTTATGATCTAATATGTGTATTGAGTGAGATATCGCATGAAAACGATAGGCCTTTGAGTTATTTAGGACGTTTAAGCATGGAAAGCAACGCGTTGAAGTGGGAATACAAGAGCGAGTACAACGAGAAGAATAGCGCTCAAAGCGCTTAACTAGGAGAAAGGGAACCGAGCGGCATTGAAGGGGACCGAACACGAAGAGTAAGGAATCAAGTTGCAGAAGTAAGGCGCTACACAAGGAGGACGCACTCAAGGGGACCGAAGACACTCAAGGGGAATGAGCGCATATATATGGAAATAAATATTTGAAGAGATATAGAAGGAAAGATTTGATTCACTTGAGATTTACCAGATTCAAGATCTTAACAATAGAAGCTAGTTTGTCATTATATTCGGCTAGTTTAGATTCAGTATTTTATTTATTATTATTCACATGCTTTTAGGTAATTAATTCCCGGTGATTATGCCATAGTATAAATAGTTTAGTTAATTTATATTTAAACGTGGTTGTTGAACAAGAGAGAAGGAGTTCATCACTTAGGCAATAGGTAGGTGAGTTTAGAAAAACTAAGAATTGTGTGTTCGCCTAGTAGTTGTAAGTTCCACGAGAACTCAAATCAACAACGTTTTGGAATTGAGTGTTTATTTTGTTCTTAGCTTCTTATTTCCGCACAAAAGATTCAATCTTTAGTTAGGCTATGATCTTCACGATCCACCATTGGTAACAGAGCAGGATCCAATTCCAATACGACAATGAAGAACTCAAAGTTCAACCTCGACATGTCCCTCAACAAACCTCACCAGCTTCGAGAAGGAGAACTTGATTGGTGAATGGGAATGCACACAACGTTCATTCAAACCCAAGAATACCAATGCTGGAAAATCATAGAGCTTGGAGACGAGGTGCTTTCACAGTTGAAGGCAAGAACGGAATGGAAACCAGAGCACTACATCAAGATGGAGAAGAATGCAAAAGCTCGACAACTGATTCTGTGTGGACTCACCCGCACGGATATTGACAAAGTCATTGACATACAAACAGACAAAGACATGTGGGAAGCTATCATATCCATACACAGAGGGAGTGAAGACCAGAAGGATACCAAAAGTTCACGCTTCAAAGGGAGTTTCAGTCCTTCAAACAACTTCCTGGTGAAAGCGTGTCAGCCTGCCAGTCGTGCTTCACAATTCTGATCAACAAATTGACTGCCTCTAGTGTAACCATTTCTCATTCAGAGCAGACACTGGTTGTTATCTACGCCATGAGCGAAAAATTCGAGCTCACTTGACTGATCACACTCATGTCTCCAGACTGCAAGAAGCTTCCAGTAGTTGACATATTTGGCAAGTTCTTCGACCAAGAGAACGTTGATTCGCTAAAGGGCTTAAAAGTAAAAGAAGCCACTGGAACATCGTTGAAGCTCAAGAAGGTGCTTGAGAAGATGGACATCAATGATGGTGAAGAAGATGAGAACGATGATACAGAACTCGCTCTCATGACTAAGATGGTTAAGAAGTGGTTCAAGAAGAGAGTTGGACCAGGAGAAGTATCATCATCGCCTAAGTGTGATCTCAAGGAGTATACATGGTACAACTGCCCGGAGAAGGGATATCTTGCCAAGACGTGCACCAACCCAAAAGTAGAGGCCACTGAGAAGAAGGAACTTTTCTCAGCATGGGGAGAGGAAGATGATGAAGCTGACCTTCACGAAGGATTCCAAGGAAAATGTCTCATGGCCAATGCAGAGGCCCTTACTTCTGAGGTAAAAACTCCTGATTCCTTTCCTAATCGCTTAAACATGCTTGAAAAGAAAGACCATATTAATATGATTAAAGGAATACTAGAAGACACTGAAGCTTGAGAATATTCAATCATAGAGTATGAAAAGGAAGTAACTGAATTACGTAGTGAATGTCTAGACTTGTCCACTAGGTTAGCTGATAAGGAAAAGGCCTTAGTAAAATCTAGGGAATTGAGTCTGATGACAAAATCCTGCGACGGCTGCAAGGGTAAGAACCTCAAGGGGGATTGCTAAAGGACTTAGAACTCAAACTAGAAAGTGACTTAGGGCTAATTCTTACGAAGATCACTGAATTAAATAAATCCATTAATGAGAAAACAGTGAACCAAACTGTCTTTGTAAAAGCTAGACCTGGACTAGGATACAACTTAGATTCCTCCAAGTGCTCGAGTGCTAATAAAAAGCTCACCAGAGAATTAAATGAAAAAGCTGATACCTTAGACAAAGCCCTTCAAATCCGTAGAAGCAAGAATGAATTCTTAGAGAAAAAGGTTAAGGCACTTGAACAACCATTAGGGGATGACAATCACTGGTTTCATGGGAAAAAGGCTCATAAGATTTATGTGAGCCAAGCCCAAGGGAATGCCACAAGAAAACGATATCCCATGATTAAGGATAGGAAGCTCTTTAGACCTGGAATGGAAAATATGGTTATGTGAAGTACAATGAATGGTGCAGATTTTGTGGTAACAATGGCCACACTATACACTCTTGCAAGAAGAAGCAAGCGCTAAGTAAAAAGGAATACAAGCCATCCACTCGCGCTACACGTGAAGTGAGTAGCTTGAATGATGCTTCTTACGTAGTGCCTGCCTCAGCATCTAAAGGCCAAAGGCTCGATCGTAGTACCTCTTCTCATAATAATCAGAAAACTAATCCACCCAGAAAAGCTGAGCTTCAATGGGTTCCAAAAGTTTGATTGTTTATTTACAGGGAAACTTGAGCAACGAGAACAAATGGTACATAGACAGTGGTTGCTCATGTCACATGACTGGAGAGAAGGAGAGACTACGAAGTTTTCCAGAATATGACGGTGAAAGTGTATTGTTTCGTGACAAGAGAGCTAGAGAAATTACCGGACATGGAAAGGTACATCTCAATGACAAGATAGAGATCCAGATGATGAACTTTGTGGAGAGCCTTCTCTAGAATCTCTTAAGCATAGCTCAACTCTGTGATGAGGGACCAAACGAGGTGACTTTCACAACCTCGAAGTGTCTTGTGAGAAATGCTATTGGAGAAATTCTCTTAAGGGGGAAGCGAGTCAACAACACGTATATATTCGACTCCAACTTCATTTCAAAGAGTCACCTTTGTCTTGCCACTATAGAAGATCAGAGACTTATGGCATCAACGACTAGGGCACGTTAATCTTCATCTTCTACATAAGTTACGTGCAAAGGATCTAGTCCGTGGCTTACCTCTCATCAAGATAGACAACATGACTGACTGTGCCAACTGTGTCAAGGGAAAGCAAGTAAGAAGCTTGTTCAAATCCAAGCAGAACATCACTACAAAGAAGCCCCTTGAGTTATTTCACATGGATCTCTGTCTGACAATACGTGTTAGAAGCCCCAGTGGGGCACGCTACATATTTGTGATTGTTGATGACTATTCCAGGTACACTTGGACCTTATTCCTGCGCTCCAAGGATCAAGCCTTCTCGCGCTTCATCGAGTTAGTCGCTTTACTCGAAAATTCCCTATCTCTGAAGGTGCGCTCTATAAGATCAAATCATGGAACTGAATTTGAGAATGAAGATATGCTGAGCTACTACATTGAAAGGGGAATTGCACAACTTCTCAGCCCCTAGGACCCCTCAACAGAATGGAGTGGTTGAAAGAAAGAACCGAACATTAGTAGAGATTGCACGTACCATGCTACTTCAAAGTAGAGTCACTCCCTCTCTATGGGCTGAAGCGGTGAACACTGCATGCTACATCACCAATAGAGCCCTTCTACGTCCTTCACTAGGCAAGACTCCGTACGAGCTGATCAAGGGATACCCTTCAAGCATATCTCATTTCAGGGTATTTGGATGCAAGTGCTACGTGCTGAATAATGGGAAAGATAATTTAGGCAAGTTCGACGAACAAAGTGATGAAGCCATCTTTCTTGGTTGTGTCCCAGCAAGCAAAGCATACAAGGTGTTCAACCAAAGAACGAGAACCTTTAAGGAGAACATACACGTAGTGTTTGATGAAGGCACGTTCCTCTCTTCTTCGTCAAATACCTCCGATCCATTCCCAGAAGTTGCCCTCTTAGAAGCCTCCTCAGATATTAATTGAGCCCCTCCTCCTAAAGCCTTAAATCCCCTCGCCCTTCCCTTTACAGCCTCAGTTCCCTCAGGCCCAGACTCAGACAGTGATAACGAAGGGCCTTCTATTTCAGATATTGCTCAAAACACAGAGCCCCCCACTAGAGTCTTTCAACAACAAGGTGCTCATCCTCTATAAAACATTCTCACCCCAGTCCATTATGGGATCCAAACTCGCTCTCGTGTAGCTCAACTAGCACCTCTGGAGGCAATTGCTGAAGCACTTCATGAAACAACTGAGGAAACCAGCCTTTGTACTTTCAACGCCTTCGTCTCCCTCACTGAACCTAAGAACATCAAAGAAGCCATCCTTGATCCAGATTGGGTGGCAGCCATGCAAGAAGAGCTTCATGGGTTTGAGCGGAATAAAGTCTGGCGTCTAGTTCCTAAGCCCTCCAATCGCACTATCATAGGCACTCGCTTGGTCTTTCGCAACAAGCTCGACGATTCAGGAGTTGTGGTAAGGAACAAAGCACGATTAGTTGCACAGGGCTACAATAAACAAGAATGGACCGATTATGATGAGACCTATGCTCCAGTCGTCAGATTAGAGGCCATTCGTCTTTTAATTTCCTTTGCCTCACATAAGGGTTTCAAGCTGTTTCAAATGGATGTGAAGACGGCCTTCCTTAATGGTATGCTCAACGAACAAGTGTATCTAAAGCAGCCCCCAAGCTTTGAGGACTTGATTCACCCAGAGCACGTGTATTTCCTGGACAAGGCCCTCTATGGGTTAAAGCAAGCACCAAGGGCATGGTATGAGTGCCTCTCCGAGTACCTTCTCACCAATAACTACAAAAGGGGAACAATTGACAAGACGCTCTTCATCTAGGAATATAAGGGCGACATCCTAGTGGTTCAGGTATACGTTGATGATATCATTTTTGGTTCCACTAACATGTCGCTTGTAGAGAAATTCAAAGACGTGATGAGCAGCAAGTTCAACATGAGCATGATAGGGGAACTCAACTTCTTTCTTGGACTGCAAGTGGTGCAAAAGGCTGAAGGCATTCAAATTCATTAAACAAAAATAGCTAAGGCAGATCATAAAGAAGTTTGGGATGGACAATAGCAAGCCCCTTCACACTCCAGTGTCCACAAGCACTAAGCTTGATGCAAACCTTAACGGACCAAAGGAGAATGAAACACTCCTATAAAGGTATGGTAGGATCTTTAATGTACTTAACCGCCTCTAGGCCTGATATTGTTTTTGTAGTTATTCTTTGTGCACATTTCCAATCCGATCCAAGGGAGTCGCACGTTGCTATTATCAAGTGTATCCTTCGTTACCTGAAATGGACTGATAATCTTTGTTTATGGTACCCTAAGAATTGCAATTTTACCCTTGTTGGATACACATATGCTAAATATGCAGTTTATCTCATGATCGAAAGAGCACCTCAGGTATGGCACAATTCCTAGGCCCTTGCCTCGTCTCTTGGGGCTCTCAAAAGCAGAACTCAGTAGTTGTGTCCACCACTGAGGCATAATACATAGTAGCCGCTTCCTGTTCTGCTCAACTCCTATGGATCAAGCAACAACTCACTGACTTTGGCATTTCAATGAGCTAAATTGAAATAAGGTGTGACAATACAAGCGCGATCAACACCTCAAAGAACCATGTGCATCACTCTCGAACCAAGCACATTGACGTGCATCACCACTTCCTTTGAGACAATGTGGAGAAGAAGCACATAGAGCTCACCCACTGTAGAACTGAAGACCAAATAGCAGACATTTTCACCAAGGCCTGGAACAAGGAACCATTCATCAAACTCATACTTCACTTGGGCTTGATCCCCTTTCATTAAGCATCTCCTTTTACATAATCTTCTTCCCTTGATCTTGTGTAATTCATTGCTTCTTTTAATCTCGGGAACCTAGGACTATAACGTGCGCGAACCTAGCTTATACTCTTAGGGGTATTCGTCCTTTGCATGCTCTGTGTGATGCTAAATGATAAATGCTTAGTTAGGACCCTTCTAGGATTGCACTATTGCTTGCTAAAACTTGATCCATATGCATGCAATTCATTTTCAAGCCCTTATATATATGCACGATGATCACTTCTTAACCTTATATTCGAGCCCCCCCCAGATATGATTCGTGCTTACAGGCCAGTCCCTTAGCCTCGATCTCAGTGTCACGTTCCCTATGACCATATAAGCCACAACTGGGAATATTCATTGAGATGTCAAAAATTCTACCCATGAATGATTAGAACTTATTGTTTTTAAAAGAGCTTCTATGTCCCTTTGTATGTGAGATTTTTTATGGCTTAAGAGAGTTAAATTATCCTACCGAGAATGAGAACTGAGACACAACACGTCAGTACATGGGGACCGAGTAAGTATAAGAGATAACAAGCGCATAGTTGAGTACCACGTCCTTGGGGACCGAGTAACCGAGAATAGAGTGAAGCGCAGCTCAGATTAGGAACTGAGTGTAGGGACCGACAAAATTATAGGGACCGAGCGTCTTAACGGTCGACTATCTCCTAGGCACTCATAACTCGCCAGCTCACCAATGGCTACTTGCTTCTGCGATAAATGAGGCACCGTTCCAAATTTGAAATCAGGTCGTTGTGGTTCGACCGTTCACCGCCCTCCATAAATAGCCCCTCAGACCAGATTCAGCCCCTCCCCCCCTTCACCGCCTTCACACTATTCATTCTCTACTTAAACTTCCTCTCTCCCAAGCATTCATCTCTCAAACCTGCACCTTCACACTATTACTCGCCATCTCCCCTTCACATCTACTCTCTCGTAAACACTCAAATGGACAATCCCATGAACATCGACGCAAAGAAATGGGCATCGTTTCTAAAATTTCAGGAATTCATGGAGAGCTCAAAAGCCTCCTCTTCTGTTCCACCTTCTACTTCATCAGCGCCAGCCTCCACCAACCCAGCACCTCAAAAGGCTCTCTCCCCTATACCTAAAAAAGTGCCCAGTGCCCAGTCCTCAGCCCTCATCCTTACCACCTCCACCACCTGCCTCTCACACCACATCTCTAGCCCCTATGAAGGAAGACCAGCCAAACCCAGCTCCTATTCACCCTATCTCCTCCACTGACCCAAAGCATCTTCCATCAACTCCACTGAACACACTCCTACCTCTTCCATGCATGACGAGTCCACCCACCAGCCTCTCACCATCACTTCCACTGGCCTCGCACTCACCACTCCTCCTTCTCCACTGCCTCAGTCGTCCCAGAAAATAGCCCTCGCCATCACTCCTTCCTCCACCACCCAGAAGTGTCAAAAGACAATCGCTGCAACTGAAAGCAACGAGTCCCTCTGCCTACCGCCTGCCCACGGCAACTTCTCTACCCGCGTCATGATCGAGCCCGTTATCATCGGGCAAGGGTTCGGGTCCAGCCTCATCCCTGCAGAATTCGACGTCGCTGCCGCCGTCGCCTCCCTCGAACGCACGCGCTGGTCAGAACTAGAGGTCGAGCCCTTCACCGTCGACCATGAGGAAGTGCACAAGTTATATACCGCACTAGTGGTCATGAACCCCTCTCCAGGACAACTATACACCGTAGCTCATATTCCATGGGGGGACGAGCCAAAGACGCTGAACATCAAGCTCCTGGAAAAGGTGCTCGAACTACCGAAGGGCGAAGGGTATGGATCTCTGCCCAAGAAGAACTGGCCCTCAAGCAAGGCCGAGTCCCTGGATCTGCTGGTGGGGAAAGCGCGTCCAAAGAAGATCAAGACACACATGGTGAGCTTCAGCAAAAAGCTCATTCACTACATCATGTTGCGCAACATAATCCCCTGGCAAGAGAAGCGTGACACCGTAACCATCGCGGATGCGTGTCTGCTACGCAAAGTCATTGAAGGAGTATCATAGACACGCCACGCCTCATTCTTTCTCATATGATGACGGTGAAGATGCACAAGAACCACGCGCTCCCCTATGCCCACATAGTGAAGAAGATCATGCTCGAGCTGGGAATTGACAAGCGTGTCATAGAGACACCCTATGAGAGCATCATCAACAAGACTGGGCTGTGCAGGTTTCTTAAACACGCCAGTATGGATGCGCCAGTAGAAAAGCTGCTTCTAGGATCCACTCCCCGAACCGAGACCAAGGACTAGCCCAAACCCAAGCCAGATACCTTAGCGCCTCCCAAATCCGAGCCCAGACCTCGCCGAATCAAGATGCCCTCGAAGGATCCCAAGCCGATGTTGTCGCCGAACATGAGCTCAGAGAAAATTCAGCTTCGCGCCTTAGAGGTTGTACTTCAGACTAATCGGCATCTATCAGGGCTCAGGCGAATGATCAATTGGCACCTCCATTACATGAAGGCGCTCATGATAGGGCCTCTGAAAGAGGGTTGCGAGGATGCTTACGAGGACGAGTACCACTGGGTGTAGCTATCATCTCTGTTCATTTTAGGGCTCCTTAGAAAAATCCAAAAGCCCCTCTAAATGTCTTGTCTTTTGCTGTTTTTGACTGTCTTTGATGTGCGCTCTCATATTTTTATCAATGATAACCTTGTTTTGGTTCACTTACTTGCTTGCTCTAGTGCGTATTGAGATAAGGCTAGACTTGTCGTGTTTTCTTTAGTATCACTTACTCATTCCTCTAGAAGGCACGTACGTGCTACTCTTAGTTTCCCTTGATTAATATTGAGCATTCCTTTTTACATGATGTCAAAAGTGAGAACATTATAGGCATAAGAGTTATTTAATTTAGGGGGAACTAGAACATATGACAGTTAAAGGACGATGCGTATTACTTGTTCATCGATTAAGGGGGAATTGAAAGCTACTTCCTTCTCAGCTCTATAGTTGGCCTATGCCAGGATTCTAAGTTTGTCATCATTAAAAAGGGGGAAATTGTTGGTTTAGGACTTAGGAAATATCTAGGAGAGTTCAAAGAAACTAAGAACTGTGTGTTCGCCTAGTAGTTGTAAGTTCCACGAGAAATCAAATCAACAATATTTTGGAATTGAAAGTTTATTTTGTTCTTAGCTTCTTATTTCCGCACAAAAGATTCAATCTTTAGTTAGAGTAAGATCTTCACGATCCACACTCAAGCAAGGCAGAGGTGCTCGATCTACTGGTGGGCAAGGCCAGGCCGAAGGAAATAAAGACCAACATGCTCAGCTTTGGCACCAAGCTGCTCCATTTCATCATGCTCAGGAACGTTATTCCCAGGCAAGAGAATAGGGACACCGTGACAATTGCCGATGCTTGTTTGCTGAGAGAGGTGATTGAATGGAGTACAATCAACACAACGTGCTTGATTCCCTCCCACATGCTGACAATAAAGATGCACAAAAACCATGAGCTCCCATACCCACACATAATGAATAAGATAATGGTGGAGCTCGGCATCAACCAACCAGTAAAAGAGACACCGCCTGAGAGCATTATCACAGAAACAGGGCTGCGCAGATTAGTGAAACTCGCAGGGATGGACGCCCCTCAAGAAAATCTCAAACTCGGCCCTACACCAAATCTGTGATCAAGCCGAACCCAGAGCCAAGCCAGACACACGAGCCCCTCCGAAATCCGAACCCAAACCAGAACGCTTGAAAATCCCTGCTAGAGAAAAGAAGCCCCTACTGCCTGACGAGCGTCGTTTGCAGCGTCAAAATATTCATTTATAAAACCTCACTAATTCTCTACAAGTAGAGTGATAACCATGGTCAATCCCAGAAAGAGTCAAGTTATCAATTCTTATGTAATTAATAAGGTCAAGTTTATTAAAGATAGAAAAAGGGGAAATTTGGATTGATGCTAGTCTATGATTCAATTAAGGAGAGTAATTGAGAAAATACATTATTCAGCGGGGATTCGCACTATGGAATGAGTTGTTTGATCATTGACTTCCTATTTGATAATCGGGTTCATTCTATTAATTAATATATTCTAATTATTTTAATTCCTGTATAGAATTGATAGTTTGTCCTACTCTTTGTTCTAAGATAGTAACTAGTCCAAATAGTCCTAGAGACCCTTATTGTAAGTTATAACCAAGGAAATCTCAAGATTCAATAACACAATAGTATTAAGATTAAAGATAAGTAGGCTCATGCAATACCATTGGTGAATCACCGATACTCGACATGAATTCAGAATCTCTACACCATAAACACTCACAAATAGTTCATGTAGATAGTGATTGCTACACAAAGATTAGACTTTTACAAATAGAATCATCTAATCTAGCAATATGCATGAGGGGAAATCAACCTAGTTCATGACCTAGATTAAACTAACATCACACAATAAGAAATTAAGCACAAGAGATGAAGAAAGAAATCAAGAGATATATTTTATTAGAACCAAGGGAGAAAGTCTACAAACCAGCCCATCCATAGGCTGAACCCTGAAGAACATCGTAATCTCCCTAAAACTCTCTAATTAAACCTAAAACTAAGCATGAGAAGGAGGCAAAGTTCTTATCTCTATTTATAAAGAAAGGCAACCCTAAAAACAACCTAAAAGGGCCCAAGCCCAAAGCCTAAGTGAAAGTAGGTAAAAAGGCCCAAGACAATCCCGCAAGAGAAGATTAATTCGCGGCTGGAAACCCTCGGCGCCGCGGTCACGGCTTCTTCACCCGCGGTCGCGGCTAAGCTTTTGCAGAATAGCGATGTTCGTAAAATCACCATAACTTTTGACTCACAACTCCGAATAAGATCATATTTTGAGCGCTTCAAGAAGACTACAATATCTAACTCCTCGAATTGGAATGACCTCAATCGTACATCGGATCAGGGAGAACGAGTCATCTACTCAGCTCAACATCTCAACACTTCTTCTCGCGTGCGTGAACTTGCTTTGTCCTTTTTCCGTTTCCTCTTCGGTCTTCACCAAATATTTGTATTCCTTGTGCTTACACATTTTCCTCGTGAGGTCCGGAACACA
This sequence comes from Phyllobates terribilis, assembly GCF_046119375.1. Classification (NCBI taxonomy): domain Eukaryota; kingdom Metazoa; phylum Chordata; class Amphibia; order Anura; family Dendrobatidae; genus Phyllobates; species Phyllobates terribilis. The sequence goes on from NW_027368127.1 coordinate 13,785, forward strand.
CTAATACGCTCCAAATCATGGTCATTTCGTCTATGAACGTTGCTAACGACCACCATTTACGCTGTATTAAACGTCGTTCATCATATCCCACACTTAAACCTTGCTCATCCTCGAGTAAGCTGCACCTAACTCCCAGGCGATCTCAGAGAGTATGTGAATGCGGTGGTCGTCGAATCAACACTTATGCTCCTATGTACCTACAATCATTAAGGAAACGAGCGTAGACTCCGACTCTACTAAAAATAATGCAAGACTCAATAAAACTCTAAACTAACTCAACAATGGCATCAATAATCCCCACTAAATTTGATTTATGCTTAATCCTATGCAAGTGCATGAAAATGAATCTCTAAAATATGCAAAAGATGTCTTTATCCAGATCACATACGAAGGATGATAACGCAAGATCAAAAGTAAGACAAATTCTCAAGTGACATGCTCAAATCCATGAAGAGAATGCAAGATTTCCCACACCAATGAAAGCAATTAAACCAAGTCTTAACTCTAATAAGTCCAATAGTATTCATCTAATGTTCCTTTTCATCCTACTCACACAACTTATTACGTACCCAATATTTTTCCGTAGGTAGAACCTGTCCATTTTATCGTCCAGGCTGCTATGAGACTCTTTGCTTAATAGATCATGGAGGATCGATCCCTCAGTTATTTTTCACACTTCGGGCATCTTGCTCTTCCGATTTTCTTTTACATAGAGCTCACTACCTTTACACTTTCTTTTTATAATTTTTTATTTTCCATTGTACTGAAGAAGGACGGGAACAAAACTCTCAAATCAATATGGTAAAAATTAGAGAAAAGCGGGTAGTCATGCAAACTTGGTTTTGGACCTCGTGCATCCTAATCATAAACTACACGCTCAGGTCAAAGTCCTAAAGTTGATCAATCATATCATCATTATACACAATTGTAATATCAACAATCAAAGGCATAATAAAAATATTCAAACTCAAAGCACCATTATAGAACTCCACAAAGCATCAAATAAGGGCAAAATATGATAGTCGATTGTAAAAATGCAATTAAGGGGAAAACTGACTCAATAATTTGAACAACAAGGATAGGTAAGATGTAATCTCCCTCCCCCACACTTAAAGTACACAATATCCCTATTGGCCAAGTAAAGAACAAAGGTAAAAGAGGGATGGAAGTGGAAAATTACCTCTTATAACGGGGTGCCTCCCCGAAGCGCCTTTTCTTTTAGTTGTAGGCCCGACTTCACCCATATCTCCTGCAATTTCAGCAGGTAAATGATTAATAGCACGGGTGTTGACAATAAAATGGTCAACAACCAAATTAACCAAATTGAAAACACAAGAAAAGAAATTTAGACTCCCCGACAACGGTGCCAAATTTGATGAGCGTCGTTTGCAGTGTCAAAATATTCATTTATAAAAGCTCACTAACTTCTCTACAAGTAGAGTGATAAACAAGGGTTGATCCCACAAAGAGTCAAGTTACCAATTCTTATATAATTAATAAGGTCAACTTTATTAAAGATAGAAAAGGGGGGAATTTGAATTGATCCTAGTCTATGATTCAATTAAGGAGAGTAATTGGGAAAATACCTTATTCAGCGGGGATTTGCACTATGGAATGGTTGGTTTGATCATTTACTTCCTATTTGCTAATCGGATTCATTCCATTCATTAATAATATTATAATTATCTTAATCCATGTATAGAATTGATAGTTTGTCCTACTCTTTGTTCTAAGATAGTAACTAGTCCAAATAGTCCTAGAGACCCTTATTGTAAGTTATAACCAAGGAAATTCCAAGATTCAATAACACAATAGCATTAAGATCAAAGATAAGTAGGTGCATGCAATACTATTGATGAATCACCGATACTCGACATGAATTCAGAATCTCTACACCTTAAACACTCACAAATAGTTCATGTAGATAGTGATTGCTACACAAAGATTAGACTTTCACAAATAGAATCATCTAATCTAGCAATATGCATGAGGGGAAATCAACCTAGTTCATGACCTAGATTAAACTAACATCACACAATAAGAAATTAAGCACAAGAGATAAAGAAACAAATCAAGAGATATATTTATTATAACCAAGGGAGAAAGTCTACAAACCAGCCCATCCATAGGCTTCACCCTGAAAAACATCGTAATCTCCCTAAAACTCTCTAATTAAACCTAAAACTAAGCATGAGAAGGAGGCAAATCTCATCTCTATTTATAAAGAAGGGAAACCCTAAAAACAACCTAAAAGGGCCCAAGACCGAAGCCTAAGTGAAAGTAGGTAAAAAGGACCAAAACTATCCCACAAGAGAAGATTAATTCGTGGCTAGAAACCCTCGGCGCTGTGGTCGCGACTTCTTCACCCGCGGTCGCGGCTAAGCTTTTGCAGAATAGCGATGTTTGTAAAATCGCTATAACATTTGACTCACAACTCCGATTGAGCTAATATTTTTAGGGATTCAATAAGACTTCAATATCTAACTTCTCAAATTGAAATCACCTCAATCAGACATCGGATCAGGGAGAAAGAGCCATCTGAACTCAGCTCAACATCTCAGCACTTCTTCTCGCGTGCGTGAAATTGCTTTGTCCTTTTGTCGTTTCCTCTTTGGTCTTCACCGAATATTTCTATTCCTTGTGTTTACACATTTTCCTTATGTGGTCGAGAACACACTAATACGCTCCAAATCATGGTCATTTCTTCTATGAACAATGCTAACGACCACCGTTTACGTTGTATTAAACGTCGCTCATCACTGCCTGAGAATATGAGCTCTGAAGAGATCCAGCTTTGCACACTCAAGGCAGTTCTCCTGACCAACATGCATTTGGCAGGCCTGCGCTTTTTATTTAATTTGCACCTTCATCAGCTGAAGTCACTTATGATTGGGCCTCTGAAGAAAGGTCACCTCAATGACGAGGAAGACGAATACAATTGGGAGTGACTCAGTCCTGTTCTCAGCTCCCTTAGGCTCCCTTAGGAAAAATCCATAGCTCTAAAAAATCCTTTGTAATTTTGGATCTTTTTGCATGTCTTTGTGTGCTTATCTATTTAGTTAATATAAAGTATGCTTTGATTCATTTGCATGCTTTCTCTAGTTCGTACTAAGACTTGCTTGACTGGATAGTTTTCTTATTCATCACTTAATCATTCCTCTAGAGGACACACATGTACTACTCTTTTATTTTTCCTTGTTTAATATTGAGCATATCATTTTCAATGATGTCAAAAGGGGAAATTTTACAGCCATATGGGTTAATTAATTCAGGGGGAACTAATTCTCCTAGTTAGTTCAAAGGGCAATGAGTTATACTCATTCATAGGTTAAGGGGAACCTGTTGGTTATATGAACTAGCCCATTAGTTCTTATAACTAATAATGCCTCAGTTTTAATGATAACAAACAACTTTATGAACTAATATGTGTATTGAGTGAGATATCTCAAGGAATCGATTCGCCTTTGAGCTAATTAGGTGGTTTATACCTAGAAAGCAACGAGCTGAAGTAGAGATACAAGAGCGAGTCCAGCGAGAAGAATAATGCTTAACGCGCGTAACCATGAGCAAGTGAACCGAGTGACACTGAGGGAACCGAACACAAAGAGTGAAGAATCGAGGTGCAGAGAAGTAAAGCACTATACAAAGAGGAAGCGCTCTAGGGAACCGAATACACTGAAGGGGACCGAGCGCATATATGTGGAAAGAAATCTTTCAGGAGCTATAGAAGGAAAGATTTGTTACGACAAAGATTTACTAGATTCAAGATCTTAATTGTTGAAGCATGTTTGTTATTATACTCGGATAGTTTAGATTAAGTAGTTTATTTATTATTATTATCATGCTTTTAGGTAACTAGTTCCCGATGATTATGCCATAGTATAAATAGTTTAGTTCATTTACCTTTAACATTGTTGCTGAATGAGAGAGAGAGAGTTCATCTTGATTTAGGACTTAGGCAATAATTAGGAGAGTTTAGGAAAAAACTGAGAACTGTGTGTTCGCCTAATCATTGTAAGTCCTACGAGAAATCAAATCAACAATCGTTTTGGAATTAATTGTTTACTTGTTTTTAGTCTTGTATTTCCGCACAAAAGTTCAATCTTTAGTTAGGGCTAAGATCTTCACGATCCACAGAACCAAAGCTACTTCTTTCTCAGTTTCATTATGGCTAAACTCTATATCTATGCAAGATTCTATGTTTGTCATCATTAAAAAGGGGGAATTGTTGGTTATATGAACTAGCCCCTTAGTTTTTATAACTAATAATGCCTCAGTTTTAATGACAACAAACATCTTTATACACTAATGTTTTCATTGAGTGAGATATTGCAGGATAACAATAGGCCTTCAAGCTAATTAGATGATTCAAGCAATAGAATCAACGAGCTTAGGATTAGAATCTGGAGTGAGTCCAGCGAGAAGCATAGCGCTCAAACCCCTTCACTAGGAGCAAAGAAACCGAATACCAGAGATAGGAACAGGATAACAAGAGCTAGGGAAAGCGTTTGAAGGTTCAAGTAATACATAAGAATGACGGTCTAAAGGGAACCCAGTGCATTGAAGGGAACCGAGTGTGTATAAATAGAAATATATCTTCTAAGGCGCTATTAAAGGAAAGATTGATGCGCAAGGGATCTCCTAGATTCGTGATCTAGGTTGTTAGAGCGACTTTGTTATCTTAGTTTGTTGAGATTTATTATTTTTTTAATGTTTTTATCTAGCCTTTCGTAGATTAGTTCCCGGTGATTATCCCACAGTATAAATAGTTTAGATTGTCATTCTAAAGTGTGGTTGTTAGTTTTGAGAGTTAGTACGATTGATTTAGGAATTAGGCAATAGCTAAGAGAGTTTAGAGAGAAACTAAGAACTGTGTGTTCGCCTCGTACTTGTGAGCCAAAGCCCTACCAGAAACCAATACAAGAATCGTTTTGGAAATCATTGTTTAGATTGTTCTTAGCTTTATTCCGCATAAAATTTGTAATCTTTAGTTAAGATAAGGTCACACAATCCACACTATTTATTGGGGATGGCATCTCACTGGTTCGTAGCCATGATGATGTGCATGTACAGGTTATTAGAGAGAGAGAACCCCTAAACTCATCCAAGTATAAGGGAGAAGATGAGAGTTACTTTGTGAGACCGATCATCATGATCCAAGATGGTCTAAGGTTCAAGCCTTACCATTCTTGTTCCATTAATGAGTTATATGCGTTCGGGCCCATGAGAGCCTGACAAGCCTAGTTAGTAATGATAAGTATCCGGCGTCAAGCCAACGACGTTAACTAGGGAGCTCATCGGGAGGCAACCCGATAAACTTATGATTAGATTAGGAGTAGTTTGGGAAACTTTTGCTCACTTTTATCGTGATTATTTTGGTTTATACACAAATTTCCATGTATGAGGAATGTATTCCAGTTCTAACAAGTTCAACTTGACATAAGAAGGGGAGATATAAGGAGTTCAGGATTAGCTACATATGAGCATAAAGTTGAGATATGGTCTTTATTTGATGTTTTATTTACATCCATCTCACTTTTGATTTGTCTAAAGGATTAGGAATTGGGATGACTAGTTATTATATTTTGTGAAGTCATGTTTTTTCGTATTTTATGAGACGTTTTGTATTACATGGTTGAGAGAGTTAGTTTACTCGGGGCGAGTGACACTCTAAGTATGGGGGAAATGGTGTGAGACAATCATGGTGGTTTAATTCACAAGATTTATCTCACATTTATGTTAGTTTTGAGCTAGAGTTGTCGAGTTATAATCACCCAAGCGAGAAAAATATATTTTCAAGCATTTAAGAATTTTAACACACTTTTGGGAAGATGGAAGAGTATATATCAAAGGAGCTATATGATCATGAAGTTTCCATAAATAGAAAGTTCAAGATGCCAAAGAAAGAAAGTCGACAAAAGACCGGCCGCGTCCCACGTCCAAAGATGTTGCACCTTTTGCCCATGAGTCTGTGGGAGATGATATTATTATTGGTTATTGGTTAGTTATTTATTCAAGTTAAAAATATTTTACTGACTTTTGCCTGCCGCTACCCACACCCATTTTGTCGCACCCCGCGTCAACCAGAAGTTGGTAGATTTCAGAGTCGTTTCTCGTTCCATGAGTTTGATTAGATTACTGAATAATTATTTTTTTACTTTTTTTCTTTGATAAAATTAGGTCAAGTCAGTCTCCTATCTATGGAGTCTACCTCCTTACGAGCTAGATATTGGAGGTTTAGAGAGTTATAAAAAAAAGTTTTTTTCCTAGTTTTCATGGATACGAGGAACTATGTCGTGGACACTGCTTTTCTTAACTATTGAAGTTTATATTGAGTTCCGTTTTCATAAGTTTTTCTCGATCAGTTATTAATTATGTACTTGTTATTTGGTGTTTCTCTTAAATATAAAGTCTACTTATTTGTGTTCTTTGTTAAATTGAAAACCTATCCTAGTTTCATATTGCATACTATTATCTAAGAATACATACTTTAATGTAGTTAGTCTGGTCGCATGCATGTTATAATACGGAGTTGCATACATAGTAGGTATTTGTTAGTCTTATTCAAATTGTGCCTTCTAGATAAGGATAACATAGGAATTAATACTGATATGTAAGAAGAAATACAATGATCAAAATTGTTATTAAGTATAAATGGATTAGTTAAGTGAAATAATACTCTTCACAAATAATAAAAACTAAAAGTTATTTTCCATTATTCGTTCAAAACCCAAAAACTCGTCTTTCGTGTTCTAATAAAAGTTATTACTTCTCCTTCTATTACACTTATATGTTGGGTCGAACATGTTCTTACCATTATCATATTGTTGGTATTTTATAGGAATACATTTGACATTGCATAACGACCGCACTCCTATCACAACAGTTAAGTGACCTTTGTATCCTCCTTGATTCAGTTCCCATTCTTTACGATAACACTAGTGTCATAAACATTTATAAGAATCCCGTGTAGCACTCAAGAACTAAATATATAGAGATTAGATATCACTTTATTCATGATTGTGTGGAAAAAGATATGGTCACAATGTAATTCTGTCACATAGATGATCAAATTGTAAGCATTTTCACCAAGGCATTAAAAGGGGAACCTTTCAAGAAACTACGAATGGATCATGGTGTTGTTTCTCTCAACTAACTTTTCTCTTCATACAAATGCTCACGAGGACTGGTTGAAATTAGCGAATTATCTATATATTTGTTTGATCGTAAAGAGTTGTGCAGTGCTTATTTTTCTATGACATGAACTTGTGACTTCCCCGCTTACGCTTCCCTTGTTTATTCTGTTGTCATGATTGACGAGAAGAGTCCTTTACCTTAGTCCTAGAAATACCAGGGATTTTTTCACTTGAACGGAATCAAAGTTTCTTGGCAGCCCACTTTTAGTAAGCTACTACTTTTAGTAGATGCGGAATAAAGAGGCAATGCAGAATGAGTTCTTCTCTATATGAAATTTCTAGATAATGGAATACGAAAGAAAGGTAGGCGCTTAGGAGATCAGTGAAGTACCGACGACTTTACATACTAGGTAAGTAAGAGGTGAGTTTTCATACTGATAATAAACCTCATTGGTTTTTTAAAACACAATAAACGTGAAAGCAGGCTCGGCACATGAAGTGGATGTCAGATTCACTGAATGATTCACCTGAAAAATGCAAAGGTCTCTTTGTTGGCCCAAAGATTCCTCCTAATGATTTCTTATCTCCCGCTTCGAGTCCAAATGATGGAGGAAATCTAAGCCTTGCCTAGCATCTTATAGCACGATTGTCCTATGAGCTCGTTCTCCACATATTAATTGGACTTGTTTAACTAAAATGATAAAACACATTCTACATTACACACCTCATCTATCAGTTTCGACACGAGAAACTGAAATGTTAGGGCTTTGAAGTGGAAAATGGGGCGTGTTAGAAAAGCATGTGCAGTTTTGCAGGTCATCACGAGTCTTGAAAAATGAAAGGGGAAGAACTGGAAGTTGTGTTTATTTATGGGTGAAGTGACAAATTTGATGCATGCGTAGTGATATATTTTTATGGAGATTGAGTATATGTGCCAGTCAGATATTTTTATCTTTGATAGTTGTTGAGATCATTGAATACGGTTGAGATCCTCCTTGATTTTCCCCTAGTCTATATAAACCAAATGTATTCAAGAGACTCCTCATTGGTCACTGCTTACACTTGCTTTCACAATTATCTCTCTCTGAATTTCTTGTCTCTCTTACAAAAATCCAAGCTTGTATCAATGGTCTCCTCATCCTCAACCCTCATCCAGTTCGAAGGATCCGAGAGCCCTACTACCCTCCATAAATAAATTTGGAGGCTCTTAGGTTCAACACCTCCACCTTTGTCATTCCCAAACTCATCACCATCACATGTCGATTACCCCGTACCCATCGCCCCAGAAAATGAAAATTGCCGACCCAAAATTGGCTAAGGTCATCTACTCTCCTCCCTCAAAACCTTATGTCACTCCTATCATTGACCTCTACCTAAGCACTTCCTCCACCACAGAGAACCTGAACCCAGAAAGCCCAACGGTGATTTCAACACTGCAATGGTTGACTCTTTAGCTCCTCTCCCTAGGTCTCGCTAGCAATGCCTCTGAGGAGGCACAAAGGTGAGACGCACCTCCACTACTGGAATATGAAAAGCCGGTCGATGTACTGAGATACCTGGAGGAAGAACTCCAAGAAACCTCTGCTCCCTCCATGAAAAGGAAAAAGTAAGGCGCCTCCACTACCACCAAGCGCAAGACAAGGTTGGTCTCTCAAATGTCGGCTATTTCTATCGACTCCAATGATGAAGAGGGGTTGATGCAAAGAGGGTAAAGGTTGAAAGGCCTACTCGCAGGATGACGAGAGGAATGGTGGACAAGGCTACGAGACAAAACCAGAGAAGGATCAGAGGGAGATGTTGCTAGAGTTGAATCAATGCCCAATCATCAAGGTGATGAGGTATGAGTAAACCTTTTTCGGGCAGAATGGGTTAGCAGTGTCCATGAGCTTCTTGAGTCACAATGGCAGAGAAATTTATTCACATACAAGGTAACTATTAGCTATCCTTTGCTTCTTGGATTTTACTCTTCTTTTACCATCAAAGTGAAGACATGTGGAATAATGGGTTACTACTATGTGGGGAACACCATTATCTTCTCCAATAGGGAAAAAGGATTGATTCTCGATGTTCCCCATGGGTTTTGAGATGTATGCCAAAGGTTCTTGGCCTAAGAACACCAATATTGAGATACTGGCCCAGGTCATAGAGGACCCTTCGATCCCTCTTCTGGTGAAGTCTCTTCCAACATGATGTCGGTGATGATGAGCATGCTGCATGGCTTCATCCTCTCTAATACCATTCCCAATGATCAGAAAAAGGAGTCAACATCTTATCCAGGATATTCTCTTGATGGATAAACTGTTGAAGAAAGAGAAGGAGTGTGCTATCCCAAGATTTTGATGCGCCACAAGGCACACGTTAGAGGTACCTAGTTTCACGACCTTCACTTTTCTTCCATCGCGAGGGAAATACTAGAGTACCATGTGATGTGCACGGAGGGAAAGAATGATGTGGTGTGGTCCAAGGTTATTGGTGAAGGCACTTTGATAAAGATGTATTTTTGATTGGGGAAGAGTTGATGTGAAAGAGTCCTTGGAAAGGAAGGTGGTTGAGAAAGAGCCACCAATGGAGCAAGATTAGAGGTGAATAGGGAAATAGGATTGATTCTAGATGTTTCACGTGAGGAATTTTAGATGTATGCCAAAGGTTCCTGGCCCAAGAACACCAATACTGAGATAGTGGCCCAGGTTTCCACCAAAGGTGCCTCGCTGCTCGTCCTCGAGTAAGCAAAATAAAACTCACTCCTCCTAAAAACACAAAGGTCTACAGTAAGTGTAGGGAAAATCTGCTAGCGACTATACTCCAATCTCCAAAGTGTACATAAGCACTAACCTACTTCGATCTATCTCCTTATGTCTCCAAGATATCCTACCACCCTCCTTATTTCTCCACCTTCATATGACACCACTCCATAGAAATAATAATAATCGAACAAAGTGATGTGCGTTAAAGAACAAGTGGAATCCTAATCTCCTCTAAGGGTAAGGGTACATAAATATGACATAATAAGGATAAAATCGAGTCTCCCACTCGCTTATACACTTCTCATTCCTCCTCTTCGAGTAATGTCCTAAACCACTAGATAATATGATCAATCCACAAATCACAACCACCAATCCTAATTTCAAATTCTGCATCATACAACCACAACAGTATGCATCAAACTCCAAGAAATAGTGAACTAATCCTAGAATCTAACTCAACCGTCGATAATATATATATAGCAACCTAATAAACTAATGGAATGGTAGGAATGCAAAATGTGGATACAATAAGCTCATAAATAAGAGATATAAAAGGCTAAACTAACTCCTTATACCTCCTTGGTGAATCCTAAAAACGCGAGACATCCTTCTACTCCCTTCTTATGTCTCCTGCGCCATTAGATATGCAATCAATAAATTAATCACAAAACAATGTAATTCCGGCTCCCTTTCGGGTTTTCACCAAAATCAAAGTGGTAGGAACAATTCTTTTCTATTTTTATTTCAGGCACCAACCTTTTCCTTTTTAAATCAATTTTTGCTTGCCTGGTTTTTATTCTTTTATTTTTTCGTATTTTTTTTCAACTTTTTCGTATTATTTTCGTCTATTTTTTTTTTTTTTTTTAAAACATAAATAATAATGCAAGAGTTCAAACAGTAATAATCTGGTACAGACTCGATCGAAATACAACTCAAAACAGTTCAACACAAAATAAATAAGAAAGATAGAAAAACACATAAACTCCTCCTCGGTACGGTAAATCCCCTCCCCACACTTGAACAACGCGTTGTCCTCAATGCAGCAAAAGAGGACCTTATAAAATAGGGAAGGGGGGAAATACCGCAATCACTCTGCAGCGTCGACGCCTCCGGTCGCGGTCGAGACATTAAGTCGCGGTCGAGACCTTTTTTGGAAATTATTTTTGCAAAGTCAGGACCGTCGTCTCGGTCGAGACATATGTAGTCGCGATCGCTACATCTCCTCGGGGATGAAGTCTCGATCGAGACCCCGTAGTCGCGATCGCGACTCGAGTGATTTCGGGGCTTTATTCGGTTTTACTCCACCAATGGCTTCTCCCTGCTGACTCCTTAGACTTTCTAATGAAAATGACAAAAACAAAACAAAACAAATGGGATTAAAGTTAGTAAAAATCCCCCGGGTTGCCTCCCGGTCAGCGCCTTTGTTTAACGTCGTTGGCTCGACGTAACCTCGCTCCTTAGTTTTCTGCGCCAGGCTCCTCAAGAGCGACCTCCTCTATTACCTCGTTGGAAAAGTTCTCATGATACGGTTTAATCCGCTGACCGTTTACCTTGAAGTTGTTGTTGTTGGTCTTATCAAAAAGCTCCACCACCCCATGAGGGAAGACTCGGGCTATGACGTAGGGCCCGCTCCATCTAGACCGCAGTTTACCTGGAAAGAGTTGAACACGCGAGTTATAGAGTAATACCTTGTCGCCCACATTGAAAGTCCTGCGTAGTATGTGTTTGTCATTCCACGCTTTCGTTTTCTCCTTGTATATTGTCGCGTTCTCATATGCTTCGCGGCGTTTTCCTCCAACTCATGCAGCTGCAATTTTCGATGCTCCCTAGCCTCATCTATCTCCATATTGCATTTCTGGACTGCCCACCATGCTCTATGCTCTAGCTCCACCGGTAGGTGACATGCCTTTCCGAACACCAAGCGATATGGGGACATCCCAATGGGTGTTTTGTACGCGGTGCGGTAGGCCCATAGTGCATCGTCGAGACGGCAACTCCAGTCTTTCCTGTTTGGCGCAACTGTCTTTTCTAGCACCCCCTTAATTTGCCGATTAGAGACCTCGACTTGTCCATTACTTTGTGGGTATTACGCTGTGGAGATTCGCTGGGTCACTCCGTACTTCTTGAGTAGAGCGCTGATCGTCTTATTCTTGAAATGAGTCCCCTGATCGCTGATAAGGGCTTTCGGGATTCCGAATCTAGCAAATATATTCTCTTTAAGGAACCCTGCAACTATTTTTGAATCATAAGTCTTGGTGGCTTTTGCTTCCACCCATTTGGAAACATAGTCCACCGCAAGTAATATATATAGATTCCCATTAGATTTAGGAAAAGGTCCCATAAAGTCTATCCCCCAAACATCAAAAATCTCGCAAAAGACTAATGGTGTTTGTGGCATTTCATTCCTTCGGGATATTTTCCCAACCCTTTGGCACCTATCACAAGTTTGACAAAAAGCATAAGCATCCCGAAAGATGTGTGGCCAAAAGAAACCTGTGTCAAGTACCTTCCTAGCAGTCTTATCGGGCCCGAAATGCCCCCCACATGCGTAAGAGTGACAAAAAGAAAGGACAGATTGTACCTCATTATCCGGGAGGCATCGTCGAATTACCTTATCCACGTAGTGTTTCCATAAGTAGGGGTCATCCCACACATAGTATTTCGCCTCACTCTTGATTTTGTCGCGCTGAGCTTTGGTGCAGGCAGGAGGGAATTCCCCTCGAACTAGGTAGTTCACTATGTGTGCATACCATGGCGTGAAGGAGCGGAGGGTGAGCAATTCAGTTTCGAAGGCGTACCTGGGCGTTTATGCGGAATGGTCGCGGTCGAGAAGGGGGGGTCGCGGTCGAGACTTTGTCCCCGTGACCAAATCGCGATCGAGAGAAATGGGTCACGGTCGAGACAATTCACCCGTGGCCAAATCGCGATCGAGACACTTAAGTCGCGATCGAGACATTTTAGCCGTGGCCAAGTCGCGGTCGAGACACTGGAAAAATGTCGATTAGGCATAAGGACTCGTCCGGATATTCGCCTAGCGTCGGTCTCGCCTCATCACCACCATCATGAACCAAGCGACTAAGATGGTCAGCCACGGAGTTTTCAGACCCCTTTTTATCCCGGATCTCTATGTCGAACTCACTTAATAATAAGACCCAACGGATGAGTCTAGGCTTTGATTCCTTCTTCGACATAAGATAGCGGATGGCTGCATGATCGGTGTGGATGATCACCTTTACCCCGAGTAGATATTGTCTGAATTTATCGAGGGCGTACACCACAGCTAGCAACTCTTTCTCGGTGGTGGAGTAGTTCTTTTGAGCGCCACTTAGTGTCATTGACGCGTAGTAGATAACGTGCATTGCTCTCCCCACTTTCTGGCCTAAAACAACTCCCACAGCATAATCGCTAGCATCGCACATGATTTCGAATGGTAGAGACCAATCCGGCGCCTTGATGATTGGCGCAGCGGTGAGGTGCGATTTCAAGGTAAACGCCAGCTTACAATCGTCGTTGAAGGCAAAATCCACCTCCTTTTTCAGCAGCTCACAAAGTGGTGTCGAGATCTTTGAAAGATCTTTTATAAACCTGCGATAAAACCCTGGATGGCCAAGAAAAGAGCGAACTTCGCGCACATTAGTAGGATAAGGTAAAGACTGAATTACGTCAATCTTTGCCTTATCGACCTCAATCACTTTGGAGGATACAATGTGACCCAAAACAATACCATGATTCACCATAAAATGACACTTTTCAGAATTTAACACTAAATTGGTTTCTACACATCTTTGTAGCACAAGTTTCAAATTATTCAAACAAGCATCAAATGAATCACCATGGGCTGTAAAGTCATCCATAAACACCTCAATAAAGTTCTTAATATACTCGGAGAAGATGCTTACCATACATCGCTAAAATGTACCTGGTGCATTGCAAAGTCCGAATGGCATTCTTCGGTATGCGAATGTAACAAAAGGGCATGTGAAAGTAGTCTTCTCCTGGTCTTCCGGTGCTATGGCCACTTGGAAGTAGCCCGAGTATCCGTCAAGGAAACAATATTATGCGCAACCTGTATGGCGTTCTAGCTTTGATCGAGAAAGGGGAGAGAAAAGTGATCCTTACGAGTTACCGCGTTCAGCTTGCGGTAGTCGATGCAAACACGCCATCCATTCTGCGTTCTTTGAGGCACCATTTCACCAGCCTCGTTCTCCACTACGGTAATCCCTCCTTTCTTCTTAACCACCTGAGTCGGGCTGACCCACCGGCTATCCGAGATTGGATAGATCATATCGGCCGATAATAATTTCAGCACCACTTTCTTTACTACTTCCATCATGGGAGGGTTTAGTCGCCGCTGGGGTTGTTGGCTTGGCTTAGCTTCTTTCTCTAGTAGGATCCTGTGCATGCATGTAGAAGGGCTTATTCCCTTGATATCAGAGATGGACCACCCTAGCGCTGTGATGTTGCTCTTTAGGACCTCCACCAATCTTTCTTCCCGCTCCTGGCCGAGTGCACTCGAGATGATGACCGGTAACGTGTTGTCTTTGCCGAGAAAGGCATACTTCAGGTGCGGAGGTAGCTCTTGTAGCTCAATGGTGGGTGCCTGCACAATAGAAGGGAGCGGTTTCTCGCTCGGAAACTTCTTGCACAATAGGGCCAATCGAATCTATAGATAAAGCAGAATCATCATTCGCAGGGTATTTCATAGCATCAAGTATGTTAAAGCTAACTACATCTCCATCGAACTCAAGTGTAAGCATCCCACTAGCGTAATATAACTGAGTATTGGCCGTTCTCATGAATGGTCTACCCAGGAGGACAGTCGCAGCCTGGTTATCAGGCCCCATATCTAATACATAAAAATCAGCAGGAAATATTAAATTATCAACCATCACCAAGACATCCTTGATTTTCCCTTTCGGGTGAACCGTTGACCTATCTTTGTTCCTGTCAAAGATAAATCCAACTAAATATCCACTAGTGAAGCGGTAAGTTGGAGTCGATTCCTCAGGGAGCCACAACGATAGTTTATTTCAATTATGTTATCAATAGTAACAGAAAGGGGGGTTTTGGTTTGGAAAATTACGAAAGCAATAGTAACTAAATGCGTTGGATTTGTTAAACTTATAATGATGGAAAACTCACTCTTTCAGTCTCAGCACATTATTCTTATGTAAAGTTGATCATCGAATTCTAATAAAGTTATGTTCTTTTAAATAAATAATCTAGTTGTCCTACTCTTTGTTCGTAAATAGCAACTAGTCCAAATAATCCTAGAAACCCTTGTTGTATGCAATAACCAAAGAAATCCTAAGGTTCAACTACTTAACAGCATAAAGATCAAAGATATGTAGGCCTATGTAATACCATTGGCAAATCACCGATACTCGACACAGGTTTATAATCTCTACAAAAGAAGCACTCGCAAACAGTCTATGCTAATTCTGATTGCTACCTAAAAGACAAGACTTTTCAAATCGAATTATCAAGCCTAGCAATATGAATGAATAATTAATCAACCTAGTTTGCAACCTAGATAAAATCAATACCAATCAATGACAATAAGCACAAGAGAAAATAAAATAATGCTAAAATTATTATTAGAACATAAACATAGAATTCTCACAAACAATTCCTAGAACAATGGTCTCAACCTAAGAGTGAACTCGTAAGGACTTAGCCAGACATATCCAAGAGAAAGCTATACATGATTATGGATAAACTAACCAGGGATGAAGGTAGAAGATGGTAGAAAGGTGGCAGCTTTTCTCTTGGTGGCTGAATTTCTAAGAACTTGATTGTGAAAAGTGGCAAAAGAATAACTAACTGATTCTAACCTAAAACTAAGGGTTTAATAGTACCCAGCCTAAGAAATATAAATAACTGAATTATAAAAGATAAAATGGGAAAAACTAATAAAAACTGATAAATTCTCGGGCTTAGATCTGCATTTTGGGCCGGGTCCGTCTAAAGTCGCGGTCGCTACTTCATGGTCGCGATCGCTACTTTTCTCCAGTCTTCCAGAAACGGCTTCAGTCTCGACCGCTACTTCATGGGTTGCGATCGCTACTTTTACTTCGAGGCAAAGTCTCGATCGAGACATTATAGTCTCGACCGCGACATCTTCTTCGAGGGAAAATCTCGATCGAGACACCAAAGTATCGACCGAAACATCTTCGTCTTGGCTCGTCTTCGTCTTGAAACCTTCTCTTGGACTGGTCTTAGTCTTCTGCAAGCTTCAGAGGTAGCTCGGCTTCGCCTCTCTGCTTCTCCATGGGTGTAGGTGTGGTCGTCTTCTCTCTAGCTTCGTTCCAAATGCACTAGAGGTGAGTACAAATAGGATCTCCATAATACAACACGACATAATAACACTTAAGAGCATCCCGCAAATCTATAAGTGAACAATCATACCTGATTCCGGGAATACCACTCAATAAGCACCTAAACACCACTAATCCTAAGCTAATAGTCGCTAGTTACACCATATAATAAGCTCCTATCACTCGCTCCCTCCTCCGGTGAAGTCTCCGCCAATATGATGTTGGTGATGGTGAGAATGATTCATTCCCTCCTCCTCTCCAACATCATTCCCGTGAGAAGAGGAAGAGTTAGCCTCTTATCATGGCATTCCCTTGATGGATAAATTGTTGAAGAAAGAGGAGGCGTTCCTCCCCAAGATTCTGATGCACCAAATGGAGCATGTTAGAGGTATCTAGTGTCATAACCTTTCCTTTCCTTCCATTATAAGCAAAATACTAGAGCATCATGAGGTGTACTTTGAGGGAAAGAATGATGTGGTGTGCTCCATGGTTCTTGGTGAAGGCACTCTGAAAAAGATGCAAATTTGATTGAGGAAGAGAGGATGGGAAAGTGTCCTGATGTAAAGGAAAGGGGAAAGGGAATGTGGTTGAGAAAGAACCACCAAGTGAGAAAGGTTAAGAGTTGAATCGGCTCTAGGATGATCACACAAGGATAAGGAAGCTTGGCGAACTTGTAGTTTGTCTTACAAAGTAGATAGAGAGACTTACTAAGAAGGTCTCAGAAGTGCAAGGGGAAGTTTCCAGCTTCGAATTGCCTTCAAGAAGGCAACATTAAAGTCCACCCCCTCCAACGAATCTAACTCTGACTAAAGCTTCCTCGCTGATATTTGACCCACACTTTTACTTCCTTCCCCCATTTCCCCTCTGCTCTTGAATATTTTTGTTGAACTTTTGGTTTTTATGTGGTTGTTTAGGGAACGATCTTGTGCATTCTCTTATTTATCTTTTTATATACTGGGTTAATTTAGGTACTTTTGAATACCGATGAAAATTTTGTTTTGACTGCATAGCTAAATAAGCTCTCTTACTTATGAAATTTTACATGTTGATTTTCTATCATGCCAAAAGGAAAAAAATCATAGGGAGTTAACTTTTTGAGTGGGAATGAATGCTTAGTATCTAGGTTTTAATTATTTGAGGGGGAAGTTTTCCTTGTCTTGTGTAAAACTTCATTTCTTTCTTGTGTACTGCTCATGATATGCTTAAAAAGTTAATGGTGTTTGTTAGGTTTCTTATGTTCTGATGGTGAAAACATTCTCTTAACAAGTTTGTTTGAGTGATTATTATAGATTGATCAAAGTTTCCCTCTATAGTCAGTTTCTATTTATGGAAAGTTTCTAATAAAGGAAGGTTACTCTATCAAGAAAGGTTACCTGGGAGGACAAAAGGAAAGAAGGACTCGAATTAGGGACAAGTTCCAGCATTGACTTGAAGTCCAAGTCTTTATACTCTATGAAGATTCATTCAACTTTATTTGGATGAGATATTAAAGATATAATATATTGAAGGGAAGATCTTGGGAAAGGAAGTTACAAAAGATTGGTATCCTTGGTTCAAGGATAACAATATCTGCTTAAGAAGATTTGATATCAAGATAAATTGAATGTGGACATGAGATGTCGGCGTTTAATTGGTTATTCGACAACTAGGGTTGTAAGGCGTCGTTGGTATGTAAGGGTTAAGCCTCTTATAGTTTAATTGTGCGTTGAATGAACAATTATGAGGCTTAGAAGAAGATGATTTGTACCGCTTAGAGAATGAGTTTAGGTGTGTGTGAGAGATGTGATTCAAGGTTGTAATCTGAGCTTCTTTTATCAGTAAAATATACATTTCGAAATCCTTCTAGTGAAGAACTAGAAGGTAGTGGTTTCAGGTCATAATAGTTTGTATTGATGTTTCCACTCTAAGTCATTGAGTTTCATATTTCTCGTTCTAATTATTCCGCTGCATAGTTCACAGAAAATGATCGCTCTCTTCCTTGAGACGTTTACAAGATCAAATAAACAAAGGGAGTACAATTTTTATGGATTTTTCTATTGTATTCCCATGGTACACGATAAGCTAATCAAAGTACAAATTAAATGATTAAATGTTGCACTTTTTATTGTGAAGGTTTAATATTTCACCCCTAGGTTGTAGGGATGTAAATTTAATTTCTAATTTTGATTAGATTATTGTATGTGATAGCATGTATTTTAGTCTAGTTTAGGTCATGTTTATTTCGTCTTAGTAGAGTCGTTTTGCGTCTTTCTGGTCTTGTTTTATTCTATTTTCATAGGTTTTTGTAGAGTCGGTGTCTACTCTTGCATTTGACAATTTCGTGTGTTTTGGGGGCGTTTTCCTTGGAGATCATGAGCATCCATGGAATGGTGTTCGAGTCAAAGAAATAGCAAGGAGGGAACCTAAGGAAGAAGGGCTCAAGGAAGGACGGGAACGAGCCGAGAAGAGCTGCATTTGATGGGAGGCAACAGAGGGATACTCGGCCTAATACTCGGCCGACTACCAGCCCGAGTCAGCAAAGGGGGCGCCACAATAGTGGGATACTCGGCCTTATACTCGGCCGAGTATCCGCCCGAGTATCCAAGGAACTCCACTCCACAAATGGATACTCGGCCCGTGACTCTGCCGATACTCGGGCCGTGACTCGGCCGAGTATAGGCCCGAGTTCGACACCCCTCCTCCGAGTTTTGGTGTTTTGCCTTGGAATTCTTGGGCTTCCTTGTGGTTACTTTTGTATGACCTTTTGAGAGTTATAAATTGGGGGTTTTAGAACATGTTTTAGGGACCTTTCAATCCACCTCTCTCTCTACCTCTCTTTAGCCACTTTCAAAACCCTAGCTTGCATTTTGGATATTGTTGAAGAATTCCCAAGAATTGGAATTTTATATTCTAGATTGAATCAAGTATTTCTCTTATTCTCTTCTAGATCTATGAATTTCTCTATTCTTATGATGTTTTTTATTGTTTCTCCCATTATGCATAGCTAAATCCATATTTCTAGGATTGTGGTGATCCCAACAATGAATTGGTAGATTTTGTTCTTGTGTCTGTCTTTGATAGCATGGTTTCTTGTTTGATTTGATTCTATGGGTTCTTATTGAGATTGAGATAATCTTTTAGAATTCTATTAGGTTGAGTCTTAAAGGAGATGCCTATAGATTTCAATTAGACATGGCATGAGTCTGAAAGGAGATTGTTTATGTTGGAACTACCTAGAATTGAACCCGAATAGACTTGTTTGTTCTTGTGGAGATATAAGTAATCATAGAAACCTAGGTTAGGTTAGACTTAGCTGAGCACGAAAGTGGATGTTAACCCAGTCTAGTTCTAAGCTTGATTAACTTTGCACGATAGTGATTGTTAGTTGGAGTTTACATACGTCTACTATTGTCTGAAAGGAATTAGTAGATATATTTGATTGCTTATCGTCAAACAAGTCCATGCAATTATTTGATAAACACATCTTGTAATCTACTAATGAGTTGTTTTGATGATCCTTAATCCTAGATATTTCTCATTCACATATCCTTCCAAAAGTTGTGTTTTCTCTTTTCCGTAGCATAATCATCATATTATCTTATTAAGACATAGCTTACCAGTTTAGTTACAAATAAAACTACTCTGTCCTCGTGGGAACGACACTTGAAAAGCTACAATTGATCCCATACGCTTGTGGGTAGGTTTAGCCCAATCAAGTTTTTGGCGCTGTTGCCGGGGACATTATCTAGAATCAGTTGTATCCTACAATTGGTTCGACTAAGTCTATTGTATTATTTGATCCTTTTCCTCGTCTTTGATATCAGGTTTGTTACCTTCTCATGAGACGAGTTAAGAGCACTAATAATCTCAACGACTTTGATCCCAAACCTGAGCGTTCTTTTCACTTGAGAATGAGATAACAACGTGATCTTATTGAACAAGAGACGGATGGGAATGGCAATCAAGATCATCCAATTAACGCCCTGGATCAGCCACGTATGACCTTAGGTGACTATGTGATGCCTAATAACCGAGGAAAAGTTTCAGGTGTGGTTCGACCTCCAGTGCAGGCTCATAATTTCGAGCTCAATCCCTCTTTGATCAACATGGTTCAACAAAATCAGTTTGGGGGTTTGCCGTATGAGAATCCACACCTACATTTGGCCAGTTTCACTGAGCTTGTGGATACAATGAAGATCCATGAAGTGAGTCCAGAAGCATTATTCTTGCGTACATTCTCGTTCTCTCTACGAGATAGAGCAAAGGCTTGGTATAAGGTCATACCTCTTGGCTCTGTTACCACTTGGGAGGAGTTAGCCAATGCATTTATCACCAAATTTTTTCCTCCTAAGAAGACAACCGAGATGAGAAATCAGATTCTAGCCATCCAGGTGAAAGATATTGAGTCTCTTTATGAAGGTTGGGAGAGGTTCAAGGAGCTGTTGATGTTGTGCCCTCATCATGGGTAAGAGAAGTGGACTTTGCTACATGTCTTCTATAATGCAGTTGACAGTTCTACCAGACTTATTATTGATGCTTCATCTGGAGGAAGAATCATGTCAATGGATGTCGAGGAAGCATGGTATTTGATCAAGGAAACCACTCAACACTCTCATTATTATAGTGATGCTCGGTCACTTCCTAAGAAGGCGGCCGAGATGTATGAGGTGAATGCTGAGACGCACCAACAAGCTCAAATAGATGCTTTGCAACAAGAGATCAAGAGGTTGAATTTGGCGTTTCAAAAATCCAAAGAGAATGGGGCCGGTTCATCCTCTCGAGATACGTCTAATGTGGTTTGTCAGTTTTGTGGAGAGAGTGACCATACTATTTCATCATGCCAATATTTCGGTGCTCAAGGTGAAGCACAAGGGGAGGTGAATTACATGAACAAATTCAATCGGGGTCCGAGGAATGATCCATATTCCAACACCTCTAACCTTGATTGGGGGAATCACTCTAACCTCTCTTGGGGAGGAAATCAAGCTTCTCAGAGGCACCCCCCTGGTTTCCAACCAAGACCCCCTCCGCAACAACATCAAGAGCGTTCTCAACCATCCGATGAGTCTACACTTCAACTAATTATGAAGGAGCTACGGAATATAAACAAGAAAATGGATATTCATGATAGCTTGCATGATCAATATGCCAAGAATTCTACTAGACCCCATGGTCATCTTCCAGGCCAAACCGAGGCCAATCCAAAAGGGCAAATGAATGATGTGTCCTTGAGGAGTGGAAGGCCACTTGAAAATCCTTAAGTGATAGATCTTAAGAAGAAAGGTGTTGTTATTGATGATCCAGAGGAAGCTAACGTTCAAGAGAAATGGGAGAAGGACGAGCCTAAGTATGTGCCACCACCACCTTACAAGCCTCATGTTCCTTTGCCACAAAGGAGAGCCCAAGCTCAGCTAGATCACCAATTTGGCAAATTTGTGAAGGTATTGAAGAAACTTTGCATCAATATTTCCTTCACCAAAGCTCTTAAGCAAATGCCAACCTATGCGAAGTTCTTGAAGGAGATCCTATCCAACAAGAGGAACCTTGATGATTACCACACCATTGTTTTGAACCAAGAGCGTAGCGCTCTCATCCAAAACAAGTTGCCCCCTAAGCTTGAAGATGCGGACAACTTTAGTGTTCCTATGGTGATAGGGAAGAGTACGTACAATGCTTTGTGCGATTTGGGTGCTAGTGTGAGCATCATTCCTCTACCCATATGCAAGAAGCTTGATTCAGGAGAGCCTAGACCGGTGAAGATGACCTTACTCATGGTCTATAGGTCTACAACACGCCTGGTTGGCATTTTGGAGGACATTCCTATTCAGATTAGAAAGTTCTACATCCCGATTGAATTTATTGTCTTAGATATTCCCGTTGATTCTCCTATTCCAATAATAGTGGGACGACCCTTCCTAGATACCGCGGGTGCTCTAATTGATGTGAAGCAGGGTGTTCTTTCCTTCAATATTGGCGAAGAGAAAATTGAATTCAACCTTCCTAAGGTTGTGATGCAGCCAGATTATGCGGATGATGTTTCTAGCTTGGATATGGTTGACAAAGCAACCCAAGAATCCTTGATGGCCCTTTTTATGGATGATCCATTGGAGTATTGCTTGACTGAGAGTGTGACTGAAGCAGACAATCTAGAGCTACTTGCTGATGTGCTCTTAGAATTGGAATCTGGTAATGAGGTACATGAGACCGTATTTGAGACCCTATCTAGTGAAGACGTCTTCCCCATGGAGGAGATTCAAGGGCATAAAAGTGGAGTTGAAATGAGGTGTATGAGACCGTATTTAAGACCCTATCTAGTGAAGACGTCTCCCCGATGGAGGAGACTCAAGGGCACAAAAAGTGGAGTTGAAGACACTTCTATCCAATTTGAGGTTAAAGGAGGCCTTGATTCTACTTCTATAATGCAACCTTCTGATTGGGATCTTGATCCGGGGGAGGGTGGCCATCTTCTCCGTCTACCTAATATGGGGAGAGTTTCTCTCAAAGGTCAACCTCCTCCTTGACCGCCTTCACAAGAGTAGTTCACTGTGAGTATTTCTCTTCCTTTTGCTCTTTAATTATACATTGGGCACAATGTTAGTTGTAAGCTTGGGGGAGGGGAGTATTTTCTGTTTTGCATTGCATGTAGGTTATTTAGTGTTGCATTTTATTTTATTTTAGATTTTTTTTCTTTTTTCCATGTGTGTCGGTTATCACTTTCCCCCCTGCATGTTCCTTCGTGAGGTCTTATAATGGTGCATTGACTGTGAATCTTTTTAATATGATTTAGTTGTTAATATTACAATTGCATTATGAGGATGATATGATTGATCACACTTTTCACATTGACCTGAGCATGTGGACTTTGATTAAGATGCATTAGAACCGAAACTCTAGATAAATGTCCTAGTGAGCTTGTTTGCCTTTCTTGGATTACAATTACAAAGTCATCTTATTTCTCATGAGTGAACTCTCTTTGTTTGTTATCTCTAGAACTTGCTTCTAAATCTCTTTGAGACTTCATATAGGACTAAAAATGCATCACATTTGATTGGGACATTATTTTTATGAGTCCATATTATCCTTGACCACCCTTGAATTGATATCCTCCTCTTGTAGCCCTTTGAGACTTATTGCCTTTCTTCGGTTGCTCCACAAAAGTAATCCGAGCTTATATTTGCATCCTACCTATCTAGGGGATTGGACTTCTATTTCCTTGTGTGGATGCGAGTAAAGCTTGGGGGAATGGTTGATGATGGGGTGAATAACGATATTTGATTATAGAGTGTTATCTTGTTGTTTATATCCAATTTGCTCCATTCTTTTTCACAAAAAAGGAAAAGAAGGAAAAGAAAAAAACAATAATTAGAGGAAATAAGTGAAAAAAGAAGAAAGGAGCAACAAATAAACAATTTGATATATCTTGGGTTGGGTTGTGTATTTGTGCTTATTGTAATATCAATTGAATTGGTGTTGTTTCCATATGAAGTTCAAATCTCCTGGATTTAGCATCACATGGCCAAAATTTCATTCATGCCTTATCAAAGTACCTTGGCCGACCATATTGTATGTCTCATGATTATATTTTGCATTGTACCTAGTTGGAGATCTAGATTTGATTGCAAGCTTATAGAAGTTAACATTCAAAGTTGAGATATGATATTGAGTGAAACACATACCTAAATACATGAGTGTGAGTAACATGTTTTATTATTTTGGTGAGGTCTAGAGTTGAGGAACTAATATACTCTTGTCATTGATTGAGAAGCATGCTAGGAAGGAATTTATTTATTTTTATCTTTCGTTGTTATCATTCATATGTCACTTGTATAGCTACAATTTTTGTATATTTCTTTGGTTCATTGTCGCGTGCTTGCTTGGGACAAGCAAGGTTCGATTGGGGGAATTTGATAGCATGCATTCTAGTCTAGTTTAGGTCATGTTTATTTCTTCTTAGTAGAGTCGTTTTGCGTCTTTTGTAGAGTCTAATTTAGGTCATTTTTGTTCTTGTGTTTGTTTTTGATAGCATGGTTTCTTGTTTGATTTGATTCTAGGGTTCTATTTGAGTTTGAGATAATCTTTTAGAATTCTATTAGGTTGAGTCTGAAAGGAGATACCTATAGATTTCAATTAGACATGGCATTAGTCTGAAAAGAGATTGTTTATGTTGGAACTACCTAGAATTAAACCATAATAGACTTGTTTGTTCTTGTGGAGATCTAAGTAATCATACAAACCTAGGTTAGGTTGGACTTAGATGAGCACGAAAGTGGATGTTAACTCGGTCTAGTTCTAGTTTCTAAGTACCTATTAGTCTAAGCTTGATTAACTTTGCACGACAGTGATTGTTAGTTGGAGCTTAGATACGTCTACTATTGTCTGAAAGGAATTAGTAGTTATATTTGATTGCTTACCGTCAAACAAGTCCATGCTATTCTTTGATAAACACATCTTGTAATCTACCAATGAGTTGTTGTGGTGATCCTTAATCCTAGATATTTCTCATTCACATATCCTTCCAAAAGTTGTGTTTTCTCATTTCCGTAGCATAATTATCATATTATCTTATTAAGACTTAGCTTACCAGTTTAGTTACAAATAATACTACTATGTCCTCGTGGGAACGACATTTGAAAAGCTAAAATTGATCCCATACATTTAGGGTATTTTGATCATTTCACTGTTTTTAACAGAATTTTTGATGAAATCCATCCAAGGGTGGATCCTGGTAAGAAAATGATGAAATTTGGGTGGTTCGGAATAATTATCGATACAAGGGATGGTTCCATGCATATTTGTCCATACGAGGGGTGGTTCGCTGCAAAAACGCCGAAAAAAATAATGTAAGTTAACGATGATGTTGGTGTTGGTGAGAGAAATAAAGTTGAGTAAAATGTGTAATTTATTTGTTTGGTAAGAGTACAATTGTGATGAAAAGGGATATTATTATAAAATTACGTGTGATATAAATAAAGAGTGGATATACAAAAGGGGATGCCCAAAACTTAGATATGGACAAACAAAATGGGACATAGTATTAATTAGTAAAAAATTCCTTTTGATGGACAGTCAATATCACTGAAAACGCAACAATAAAGTTTCGTATTTGGGACTACTGGAATAGAGTCGTTGTAGGCCTAGCACAAGCATACTAGAAGAGTGTATTATGTGTTGTCAATTAGTAAAAATACACTATCGCTTATATCCTGTAATGCGCTCTGATTAACGGCATCCAGTATGGCGTAATGAGTGATTGTTAGTATCATTTATTGGTATATTGGTCATGTTCTAGAGTATATTACCGTAGTCCGGACCTCGCAGAGCAAAGTGGTTAAACACGAGGATTATGAGCATTTGGGAGAAGACCGAAGAAGATGGCCAAAGAATGAGGCACGATCACACGTCCATGTAGGAGAAGACGCTACAGAATCCTAGGCACGACCGCACCCATGATCACAAGCGAAATGAGCAAAATTGCCTGGGCGCGACCGCGCATGCCTAGGCGTGACCGCGCCATTGCTTAGTCGCGCATGGGCCATACCTGGGCGCGGCCGTGACACTGCCGGGCCGTGACTCTATTTTGGGCTTTTCTTAGAGATTTGTTCCGGCCTTTTAATCGCTTTCTGATGGAGCTTTGGACTGAGCTTTTTATTAGTTGTTTCTAGGGTTATTAGGACTAGTTGGAATAATTAGCTACATAGGAACAACGATTAGGACAACTATAATATATAATTTAGAGAATGAACCCAAATTGAATTAAGAAGTCAATGATCGAACCAATAAATCCGTAGTGTAGATGCCTGGTGAATAAAGTGCTTTCTTTATTACTTTCCTAGTTTGGATTAGTTAGTTTACACCAAGTTTCCCCCCTTCTTTGTTACTTTAAAGTTAATTAGATTAAATACACAAGAATTGATCACAAGACTCTCTGAGGGATCGACCCTTGCTTACCACTCAACCGTTTTGTCCTCGTCAAATTTGGCGTCGTTAGTCTAGATTTTCTTTTCTTGTGTTTTTTATTTAATTAGTTATGGTGTTGCCCATTACACGGTCAGTACCCATATTACTGATGAGTATACCTGAGGAATTCGCAGTAAATAGGATGAGAGATTGCATGGAGTCGAGCGACAGATTGGATGAAGTGAGGAGCAGGTTAGCTAGGCTTCAACAAGAGGCCGCTGGAGAGGGCCGACACTTATGGGAGGTACGTAGATCCATAGCCTGAGTACGAGCAACAACAGTACAACTACTACTACCCTAGGCATATAGAGCACCCCCAACCAGAGCAGTAGTGGTGGAGGCCCCAGCCGAATCGCGAACCATCCACACGGACTTTGATGACCGTTCCGATGGAGCGCCTCGCCAACAGCATCCGGGTACTCTAAGAGAACATCCAGAGAATGGTCGAGCAGTCACGGGCTACCACAAAGTTTGTGCACAAGCGGATCGAGCAGATGATGTAGGCGGTGGCCACTCTAAAGAAAATCAGGCCGTCAGTATTAACGCTATCACAATTAGCATAGACAAGAGCTCGAACAAGGTGCAGACTGAGGATGAGGATATCGAGGTTGACGGACCAGCCGACAAGCAACCACAACCTGAGGAGGAAGTCTATGAATCGACCACTGCAGAGTCACGCGACCGCGTCCTTGAGTCGCGCGACTGCGCCCACGTCTCTGAGGAGGAGCATAACCGTTCCATCATCACGCGCGCCCGCGCACCCTCCCCTCTAGAGTGGCGCGACCGCGCCCCGATCCACGTGACTGCACCTTTACGGGACCTTTCCGGGAGTCAAAGCGCGACCGTGTCCTCCTTGGCCCGCGGGCGCGCTGTACTTTGCAGCCTTTAGAGCCGCTCCTCCACCACCGATGAACTTCAATGAGTACAATCCAGGACCACAGTTAGGCGACATAGGAAGGAGTTTTTTCCGGGAGTTGATCTTCAGCTGAGGCAAGCCACATACGTACACCTCACACCATTTGGGACGCTGGAACCCCGATCACCTGGTCCTTGGTTCACCGAACAACTGCAAAGGACATATACAAGGAAGATGAAGAAGAAGGGAGGTGGTACGAAAAGAGGAAGAGGAAGAGGGTAGGTGCCAAATCCTTCCAAGTGCAGAAGAAGAGAGGTTTCTTTGATGAGAAGGCTTTAGAGAGGCCAAGTGCTGGATGAGAGAGCAAGAAGTCGGGCTTACGACTTTAACTAAAGGTGTTGACCGGGAGGCAACCCGTCTAAGAGGTATTTTTCTTACTTCCATTTCTGATGGAGCTTTGGGCTGAGTTTTTTTATTAGTTGTTTCTAGTGCTATTAGGACTAGTTGAACTAATTAGCAACATAGAAACAAGGATTAGAACAACTACAATATATAATTTAGACACTGAACCCAAATTGAATTAAGTAGGCATGTGATTACTGTAACATGACTTCTTATTAGGCTTTAATATTTATGTGTGGAAGGTGAAATTACAAAATGTGGCAGAATGTCAAATACTGTATCATGTGATTTAACTGGGAGAGGTTAGTGGTTCGTTGCATATTAGGCTTTAATATTTATGAGTGGAAGGTGAAACATTACTCTAAAATGTGTTACGTAGACTAGGGGAGAATATTAGTTTGGAACTTTTTTTCTTCTTTCGTTTATTGGTTTATGTAGTTTTTTTTAGAAAAGACAGTGGTCCTTGTTTATTGGACACGAGATTGAATTCTAAGACGGAGTTTCTTTTCTAGTTTGATTCAAAGATCGGTATTATCACTCCAGTGATTTGTCAATTCGGATTACTTTGTTTTTAGACTTAGGTTTATCTCTGGTGTTAATTGCATAATCCATAAAATATGATGGCTAGTCGAAATCTATTGATATCTTTAATCATGCTTGACTAAACTCCTAGTTCTATGGTTATGGTTATCCAAACACTGCGAATTTAGATAGAGTTACACTTGTGCTTGAATTGAAACATTGTTGATTCGTTCCTAGATACTTTATGCCCGGTTTGACTTAGGTTAATTAGATCCTATTAGAGTTTGAGACTGAAAGGTGAACGATAATAGGTAATCAGGTAGAGGTTTGAGACTGAGAGGTGATAACTTTTACCAAAATCCTAGTAATTGAACCTACATGTTATTTGTGGGAGAGCAACTTAATTACTCTTAAGAATTAATAATTCGTCATTAATTTTCTAGGTTTAGGCTGATTTAGCAGAGCGCGGAAGCGGATGTTATTTAGGTTTATACCTAGACTATGCCTAATGGGTTTTAATGAGATTAGTTTGAGCGACAATAATTGCTAGTTTAGTTTAGACATGTTTACTCTCGTTTGAAAGGAGTTAGTGAATTACCTTAGATGACTTACCTTCAACAATTAGACTAGATTCATGCAGAGTTTGATTTTATCTATTGAAGCATTACTGCGGTGATCCTTAACCTTAGATACATTTATCCCATATCTTCTATCTCTTTTATTTTCTTTCTTAGTTATTAGTTAGTATAGATTCCCCAATTTCATATATTTATGGCCTAGTACACCGTTATTATTTCAAATGATACTATATTGGTATTTGTGGGATCGATACTTGACTACTACAACTGATATCTTACACTTGCTGGTAGGTTTTAGCCACATCAACTATCAAAGCCACTAGGAGAAAAGTCCATTCTCTTTCCTCTTATTTCTGTCACACTTCTTATTACACAAACAACCTCCACAAAAATTTCAAACACAAGCAAACCCTTTTTCCCTATTCGGCCACTGCCATGGCATTGATATATAGCCGCTAATCCCAACCCTGTAAAGCTGTCCCAAGATAAATTTTCCTTATGGAAGGATCACTTTACACCTTATTTATGTACTCACTCCTTGTTTAGGTTCGTTGATGGTTCATCGGCCTGTCTGCGCCTCTCCTCCCAACGAATAACGCATTCTTGGAATGAGTCAGGAAGGACCAGTTAGTCATGGCCATTCTTACCTTTCCGTAACTGAAGGTGTCCTGAATTAGGTGATTGATTGCTCTTCATCCCGGGAATTTGTTGGAACAATAACAAGCTGTGGTCGTGGAGGTCAATAAAATGGTCAACAGAATTTCACCGGTGCTCCTGAGAACATGCCAGTTTGTCAAGTCGGGTCACAACCCTCAAATATTGGCATCGGTTCGAACAAACATTCCAAGCTACTATGTCGTCCATAATCAAGGCTTACTCCACCACTTCTCACCAAAGGTGGTTACCGGACACTGCTGTCACGCATCACTATACACCCGTCATAGGAAATCTCAAAATAGACGATCCTTATGATGGTTCCGACTCGGTTTTCTCTAAGTGATGGTTCCCAAGTGCTCATACACAACACCGTCCATGTTCTCTCTTTGCTCATAATCGTGTTTCCCCTTAAAAATCTCCTACAGACTCCTCATATCTCAAAAAACCTGCTCTCCGTTTCCCCGTTTTGCTTTGATGATTCGGTGTTTTTTGCATTTCATTAAACTCATTTTGTTGTGAAGGATTCGGAGTACAAGGCGACCCTCACTAAAACAAGCATTACTCCCACTCTCATTTTGGGAATGTGCTTTCCAAACCACCACCTACCTTTTGAACTGCCTACCATCTCCCATTATACACAACAAGTCACCATATGCCATGCTATTTGACTCACCACCCGATTATGTCTTTCTCAGGGTTTTCGGTGTCCTCATATTTCCAAATCTCCTCTCTTAACGCAACCACAAATTATCATTCCACTCCAGTCCCATAGTTTTTCTTGGGTATGCATCGAATTAACATGGTTATATATGCTATGATTGGGTTGCCAAGCGATCGTACATTTCTTAGGATGCCCGATTTCATTAAGAGACATTTCTCTTTACTAATCAGTCCAATACTCCTACTGGTCCAGGTTTTGCCACTATACCGGCCCTACATGATCTTTTGCCCACTCAATTTGAGCCTCCTTTTCAGCCCACTTCCACTATACCGTACATTTCTTGGCTCATTCCCCATCTGTGGCCCAACCAGATGAGCCCATCACGTCACCCTCTCAACCACACACATCCACTAAACCTTCTGTTGGGGCCATCATCATCAATCCACGAGATAATATCGTTATACTCTTAAACAAGCCCCTATAGCTTGGTTTTCTCGTCTTAGTGATGCCTTAGTTGCTATGTATTTTCTCCTTCCAAAGCCGACACCTCCCTTTTTATGTATCATCCTGGAACCGGGTTGGTCTTTGTTTTGATATACATTGATTGTTTTCTTGTCCTATCCTCTTCTAATGCTTTGTCAAGCATCTTTATCATCGCCTTGTCATCACAATTCCCCATCAAGGACTTGGCCCCCCTCCACTAGTTTCTCGGCATTTAAGTCAAGCGCACCTCAGCCGGGTTCTGCCTTCTCAGTCAAGACACATTTTGGATCTTGTCATTCGGGCCCAAACGGCTCAGTCCAAACTCGTGGCCACTCCTATGGATACAACATGTCCTACTACTCATGATGGTACTCTTTTCAATGATGCTAAGTTCTATCAGAGCATTGTTGGGGGCATCCAATACCTTGCCTTCACACACCCGGATATCTCATTTGTCATGAATCGTATGTGCCAAGCCATGCACCACCTACTTTGCATTATTGACAAGTAGTTGAACACATTTGAGGTAATTAAACTCCACGAATGACCTTTAATTCATCATTTTCTCTTCTCTCTATTCATGTCTTTTAGCCTACACTAACACCGATTGGGCGAGTGATCTATCTGATCTCCGTTCAACTGAGGTGTACTGCGTCTCGCATGGATCTAACCTTGTGTCTTGGACATCAAAGAAACAACCGACCATGGCTCATTCCTCAACTAAAGCCGAGTATCGTGCCCTTGCCAATGCCACTTGTGAAATGCTTTGGCTTCAATCGGTGATATCGGATCTTGGTGTTTGTTTGGCTCAATCTCCGGTTAGTGGTGCGACAATTTGGCTTCCACCTATCTTTCTGTCAACCCCGTTCAATGTCATAGTATCAAACACTTGAGCCTCGACTATCACTTTGTCCGTGAACTGGTACAAAGAAAGTCTCTCCAAGTGACGTTCATCCCGACTACATGGTTAATTGAGATGCGATCCATACTCATCTTACACCCAACTCGGATCTGGAGGGGGGGGTAGTGGAATAGAGTCATTGTAGGCCTGGCACTATCACTACAGAAGAGTCTATTACGTGTATGGTTGTCCACTAATAATAGTACATTGATGGATTAATCCAATTCGTTCTCTGATTTCACTAGGTCCATGTATGTTCTTCCATTTCTATAGATAATGAATCTGGAACCAACATTATAGTACTATAAGCAGAACCATTGATACAAAGATTAGTAATCAGAAAACTCAAAGAACTAAATTTATCAATAGTTCAAATCAAGGATGACAATGTATGTATGATCAGTGTCATTAATGGCATTTAATGTTGACCATGGATGCTCAAATTATTGTTTCTATTTGGTTTGAACTCTCTGTTTTTCCAGGTTTTATTTCTTTGACGTCTTCCGAGAGATTAAGCAAGTGGCGGTGCATTGAATTCTTGGTTTCTTGTAGGACGAGTTGAGGTGGAGGGACGATTTTGGAGCTTGATGCTCTCATTCGAATAATGTGTTAGGATGGTCCTATACCCGGAGATAGGTTTCTGTAATAATTTCTTGATTTTAAATAAATATATCCATTCTCAAGTTGAAGGAGTTTTATGATAGAATTGAGGGTTTTGAGTTAATCAAGTAGAAATTAATCGCTTAAAACAAATAGAAATAATTTGTAGCTCGGATTCTGGCATTAAAATTTGATGCCAACAATAGTAAGCTATTGAACCCGGAAAGTTTTCTTAGCTGGAGATAACGGTTTAGCTGATGAGTTATAATCTTGTATGGGTTACAAAGGTGAAACAGGGAGATATATGCTTGGTCCTCATATGAGATGTCCGGTTTCTGCCCGTCAATTGCATGTTATCGTTCGAATGTGAGGGAGACATCTAAGCAAGTGGTTCAGACACTGAGAAGCTCTTCTTGTACCACAATGATTTAGTGTTGAAATATTTACAAGTTTTGCAAGAAGTAGCTGCTGTTGCCGAAGTATAATATCTAACGTGGGTTGCAAAGACAATGGTGGTAAAGTAGAAGAATGGAGAATGGAGAGTCTTTGTGGTTCACAAATATGTCTAGAGGATCTTTTCCATTTGCCAAAGATTGATAAGTTAGTGGATGCGACAACAAGTCACAAGAGGATGACCTTTAGAGGGTTTTCGACGTCTTCAGAGAGGCCAAGTTGCACCTCAATGCTTCATAACATGCTATAAGAAAAAGAACTGAACCTAGTGTGATTAGATTCATGCATTCCAACAATAAGGAGTCCAAGTAGCTTTAAGGAGGGACAAAGACATGCATAGTCGTGATGCTTAATCTCTTTATTAGTAGGTCCTATGACAAATGTGCCTCATCTTCAAATTATTCAAGTAATCCAAAAAAGGAATTAGAAGCATATGTTTGGTCCTATGACAAATGTGCCTCATTCTTCAAATGTGCCTCATTTTTCATGTAGGTCTAATACTAATTTATTTGGTACAATTTTTTTTTAGATTGATTATTAGTCATTTCTTCTTTTTTATTGTGACTATTTGTATTTTTTTAGATGGATTATTAGTCATCAATAGATTATGCGAGAATACATACGGTCTTGTGTAGTCATATTATTATTTATCAATATTTTTTAATTTGAGGATTTGATTATTAGTGTTTTTATATTAATTATTAGTCATTAATTACTTATTTTAAGTGTGATTGTTTGTTTTTCTAACATTCATTAGTAGTCAGTAATAAATATTTAGTGTAGATATTTAGTGTTTTAGAGATATCCAACTTTATAGTATATATAGATAGATATAGATGTGGATATATATAGACATAGATATAGATTAGTAGAGAACATACCCATTCAAGCAGATACATTTTTTCCTTGCTCAAGGTCGTGTCAGAGTTAGACCTACCGCTTACAATCTCGAGAGCCAAAACGCCAAAGCTGAACACATCAACCTTTTCAGTAAGGTGGCCATGCATTGCGTATTCCGGTGCCAGGTATCCACTGAGTGATTCATGTAGCAAGGCAACAACACATCTAAGACACTCATATCTTGTCCAAAACAAACAATATTTTGCAAAGAAAAACACTTACACTGTTCCTGCAACACGGTGCTGTCATGATTGTCTTTCTCATTGTACAACTTTGCTAATCCGAAGTCCGAAATTTTAGGCTGAGCTTGGAATCAAGAAGAACATTACTAGCCTTGATATCTCTATGGACAATTTTAAGACGTGCTTCTTGGTGGAGATATGATATCCCCTTTGCTACCCCCGTGCATATCTCAAACCTCTTAGCCCAGCACAAACTGACTCCTCCACCTTTTCCTACTTATATATGTTAGGATTATACATTACGAAAAGAAAAACAATGAACAACAGTCAAGAACTATTTACTCAAAATTGCACTCAGTTTGCAGATATTAATTACATAAAATAAAGCGGTTATTTAAAGACATGTAAGATCGAAGAAAAAAAGGATTTGATAGGGCGCACATTTATTTTTCTATGGCGCATGTATGATTCTCTGCAAAAACAAATACAGAGCTATAAATTTGATATTTTTTTTACTAAATTTAATGTTAAATCATCTTCTACAAACCGAATGCAGAAAACTCTATCTGCGCCAATCAAAAAAGCAATCTGCGTAGTTGGCTCCCGAAAAAAAAAACTCCTATCTCGCAAAATCCTAATGTTTGGCCCATCGATGGTGAAACTTGAAAAAGACATTCTCGACCATTAGTCTCCGAAACCGAACAATATAAATGCATACAAAAGTTTTAGTATTGGAAACACGAACCGAATAGCGCTTGTTCAAGACTCCCGTTTATCAGATACTCATAGACGAGCAAACGCTTTTCGCCTTCTATGCAGCATCCGTGTAGCTTGACAAGGTTACGGTGTTGTACTGACGATATAGTTGCGATCTCTGCTACAAACTGTCTCTTTCCCTGGTGAGATTTAATGGACAGTTGCTTCACAGCTATATCTCTCCCATCACTGAGTCTCCCCTATTTATATGAGCCAATATCTCATGAATCGAGTCAGTATAGAACGGTATAAGCTTGTTTTGCTAGTTAGGCCATTTATTGTCATTGTCATGAATTACCTTATACACTGGTCCAAACCCTCCTTCCCCGAGCTTGTGTGAGGCGTTGAAATCTTCAGTGGCAGATTTAAGTTCAGAGTAACTGAAAATGTAAGGTTTAGCTTCCACTCCCAGGAGTTCTGAAATTAATCACATAATAAGATTTAAGCAGACCACAAATAAAGTGTTAAATATATAGTTCTATCCGCAATTAATGGATCCAGAAAATGCGATTCCATCCGAAAATCAACTAAAACTCTCTCTAAATTGCGACGACCTCTATCTAGCTGTGACATTTACAATCCGAGATCGAACCGTCGGCTCTGATACCGTGTTAAACATAGAGTTCCGAGACAGCCCATTAGTGGGACCTGATAGGTTGCGTAATTGAGCTCAATAAACCTATGAGATTTCATCCTAAAACCAATAATAATAGGAGTAATCCGAGAAGATGTGAAAATGTTTTTAATATAGAGGCTTAATCTAGATAATTTGATTTCTGTATGAATCACATTCAAATGACACAACAGTTTTGTGGTTATACCTTCATCTTTGCCGCCTTAATCTTCTCCTCTTCATCATAATATAATAAGTAGCCAAGAGGAGGAGGCAAAGACAATAAACAGGAAGAGCTATAGCCAGGCTCAAGCCAGTTTTATTGTTATTTGAAGGTTTGTTAGAGACCGTAGGAATAAAATCTGCACCAACAATAGATTTTGGTTCCTAGTAAGTTAACCTACTATTCAGACATGAGAAAGTTTTCGGTAAAAATATATCTTAAGATATGAAATGTGAACAAACTTTAACTGTGAACTTTACTATCTTATATATGAACCTAGAGTACTTATCTGTGAACCTAAATTGATGTACTATGATTATTGTAGCGATTTTCAACCACAGTAATCGCTCTATATTCACATATTAGTACATTGGGTTCACATGTAAGATAGTAATGTTCACGGTCAAAGTCTGTTCACATTTCATACAGTAAGATATGTTTTACTTTATGCTACTCTTTCAAAACATAAGAGCACTAAAGTATCAATTGAACTCACTAGGAGTAACGCTTAAAGCTGATATAGCCGGTCCATACGACCCTTTGCTGGTATACAACAAGTTCCTTTGCCAGCCCATAACAAATGAATCTCTAAATGGTTTGATGTCACACTTGCATTGAAATTCCTCTTTACAACAGAGTAAGATAAACCTCCAGCTTCCTTTCGTATGTCGAAGTTTAGCCAAACTTCCCTACACTCAAACAAACCCGTAAGTCATTGTAATACAACTCCAAATAAGATACGGTGACTCATACCTGGATGTAAATGTCAAAAACGGCCTTCCAAGGCCCCTCCATGTTTTTCCATTTTCGAAAACAAGCTCAGTGAATTGAAGGGTGACAGTGTAGTTTCCATTCTCAAGGCCAAGACCATAGTACCTTACTGATTTAGGAGACAGTCTTGCTGTATGGAATAACCCTGGATCTAAGGTATTGCTGAACGGTGTCAAGGAAGATGCAACAAAGGAAAGATCCGGCATTACTAACACCCCATCTATTTGTGTCTGTTACATAGTATGTAGCGGAGCCCAGCACCTCGTTTTCCTTCTCAAACACAGTTTCATCAGAAGCCTTTACTTCTGGTCACCACATTTTACTGCAAAGCTACTATCTGGAAACAGAAGAACTTTTCTACTGAAATCAAACCTTAAAATACGAAACAGAAAGTGGTGACGCGGTGACAATTTTGTAAATAACTTGACATTTTTTTTATGTAGGTTCACAAATTCATACTCTAGGTTCACAATATAATACCCTATGTTTATTACTACAATAGCGATTTTTGGCTGCGAAGTTTCGCATTATTAAGGTCTAATTTCAGAGAAGCTTAATTCGACGTAATAAGCATGAATAAAGAACATTTCAAAGCATACTTACAACGTGGTCTGCCGAGGTAGCAAGAGAAATCATTTTGCAAACAATTAATCCCGAGGGCAACGCGCTGCATGAAGGAAGAAGGAACAACATGAATTCAGAATGAAAACAAGAAGAGCAAGAGACATGAATTTGAGTTTTGGAGCAATGAAGAGTTGGCTGACCTGTTCTTATGCTGCGAAATTGTTAGCGACCAAATTACTGCACTCAGAAGACAAAGAAATTATAAGGTACAGACTTTGTTGAAGACAAAGGTTTGATTAAAAGAAGATAATTTCAATTGCTAGAAGCTGCCTAGTTTTTGGAAACATACAACTGTGTATTGCTACTGATCCAAGAAGGAATGGTGCCTGCCTGATTGTAAGATACATTGCTGCATTTGTTAATAGAGCATAAACGAATTACAAGAAGGACTTGCATAAAATTACAGTACTAAAGTCTGACAGCCAATAAAAGAAATTTTCTTGTCAGTTAGCTTATTATTCCCGAGGAACTTACACAAAAGAAATCAATATTTCTGTTAAGTACACTGAGAAATCTGTCTTTGGTACTAACTTAAATGAAATAGGGTTCTGATCTTACAAAAATTCAATAGAATCAAGGGAGAATAGAGACTCTGGAATCTGTCCTGATATATTGTTGAAACTCAATCACTGCAAAAGCAAAGTCAGTCATCACAGTTATGAAGTGAATTTAACAAAGATAGTGTAGGTACAAAAACTGCACTCTTACATTAGCAACTAATCCAATCACTTACAGGTAGTTTAATTGTGTCAATCTTCCGATGTCAGTAGGAATGGAATCTGAGAAACTAATGTTCCTTAAAACTCTGCAAAGAAAAGAATAGACTAATGTAAGGGAAATAGGGGATACAAAAGCAGTACAATGATGGTATGCCTTACAGTGTAGTTAGGGATGCCAAGTTTGTAATAAACGCGAGCGAAGAACTTCCATTGGACAAGTCACCTATTCTCCTACATCACATACAACAAACAAACAACAATTTCACATACTATAATAGTGATCTTGTTGATAATTTTAGTGTTATCATGATTGTTGTATGTAAAGAACCAATGCCATTTAGTGTGATCGGGATTTATACGACACTATGGGAGCTCATTTTGTTATAACATAAGTAGGGGGGTGTGGAGTACCACTTGTGTAAACAAAGTTGAGTCTTGGATGACAACATGTAAGGTTAACACGTTCAAATCCCTCTGAGGGAAGTGACTCTGTGAGGGAAGCGACCCAGCGAGGGAAGCGACCCTGCGAGGGAAGAATGTTTGAATTGGTCAAACCACGTGCTCAATTGAGAACGTGCGTGTGAGTGGTCAGTTGTAACCACCAACACGTGTACAACAACGTGGGTAACGCCGGTAACCGCCGGTAACCGACATGGACAGTTTCTTGACAAGGTAACCGTCAGGGAAGGCAGTTGTAACCGTTTTGGTAACTGCCATAACTGTCATGAGTGGTCAGTTGTAAACACCAGAACGTGTGCCAATAAGTGAGTAACCGTCGGTAATTTCCAAGGTCAGTTCCCTGACGAAGTAACTGTCAGGGAAGGCAGTTGTAACCGTTTTGGTAGCTGCCATAACCGTCATGTAACTTCCATATCTGAACGTGGGAGTTTCCTAAATCCTATATAAAGGGTTCTAGGACATAGTGGTCGGGTTGATCGAAGATCTAAGCCATATACAACCGTCGAAACTCAAAATACTTGTCTCTATTGTTCGATTCAAATCAAAAGCCTTGAATTGAATCGGTTTGGTTTTGTCTTATCCCACTTCAAATTTCGTGGACTCCCTAAGGCTTGTAAGGGGCGAAATATTGATTTCGGAAAGCGTTTACGCGATTCAAATCATTATCCGGTTATCGTTGTCACTTGATCACTTCCCTAGTCACTTTCCCCAGAGGCCGTTGAAGACTAATAAGCCCCAAGAACCAACAATCGAAATCAATATTTTGGTGATCATGGCAACCGTGAGTGATTTGACAACGAAGTTTCAGAAGCTTGACAAGTTTGAAGGTACGGACTTTCGACGTTGGCAAAAGA
>NW_027368128.1:0-52121 GCF_046119375.1 Phyllobates terribilis
AACTCCGATCTATCTCCTTGTCTCTCCGAGATGACCTACCCTTTTCCCTCCTTATATCTCCACTTCATATGTCACCACTCCATAATAGTAACCAATCAAACCAAGTGGTGTGCGTTAAGCACAAGTGGGAATCCTAATCTCCTCTAAGGCTATGGGAATCAAGGGCAATATAGATATAACAATGAAAAACCGAGTCACCCACTTGCTCAATACACTCCTTATTCCTCCGCTTCAAATGATGTCCTAAACCACTAATCAATAACCTCAAACCACACATCACAACCACCAATCCTAATCAAGAAATCCGCATAGCACAACCACAACAATATGCATCAAACTCCAAGAAATAGAAATCTAATCCTAGAATCTAATACAACCGCCAATAGTGCGTAGTAAATCTGATGAAATAGAAAAAGGGTGAGCATGCGAAGTATGAATGTCAATAAGCTCAAAATAGAAGAATAAAAGGCCAATTACTAACTTCTTATCCCTCCTTGGTGAATCCTAAAACCCGAGACAATCCTTCAACTCCCTTCTTATGTCTCCAACGCCAATAAATGATGTAATCAATCTAACCAAGTAGTCAAATAATCACAAACAATGTAATCCCGGCGCCCTTTCGGGTTTTCACCAGAATTCTCTAAAGTGGTAGGAACATCTTATTCATTTTTTTTTCTTTTCATTGGGCGCCCCCTTTTGCATAAAGTCATTTCTTACTCGCCCGGCTTTTGTTCTTTCTTTTTATATATATATTTTTTTTTCATCATTTTTTTTATGTTGGAGCCCCCCTTTTCGATCCAATCACTTTTTACTCTCCTGGGTTTTTCTGTTTTTTTTTCTTTTAACAATAATAAAGCAAAGGTTCAAGAAATATCCGGTACAGACTCGTAAATTGATCGAAAAACATCAGCGAAATAAACTCAAAACCATAAAAACATCAGCCGAAAGCACCCAAACAAGTCAACTCCTCTCCCACACTTGAATCGCGCATTGTCCTCAATGCAGCAAAAGAGGACACCATAAAAAGGGAAGAAGAAGAAGAAACTGGTGTGTCTCGATCGTGATGAGTGTGTCTCGATCATGACAAGGGCGTTCCGGAAGGTTGGTGTCGGTTTTACTCCTCCGATGGCTTCCTACATGTTAGCTCCGCGGTTTTCCCGGAAAAAGAAACAAAAACAAAACAAAATAAAGGGCGAAACGTTAGTAGTATTCCCACGGGTTGCCTCCCGCGCAGCGCCGTAGTTAACGTCGTGGCTCGACTTCTTACTCTCTATCAACCAGCACTAGGCCCCTCATAGGCCAACTCATCAAGGAACTCTCTCTTCTTCTTCACACAATAGGATCTCACGCCTCGTCTCTTCCTAATACTCTTTTCATCTCCCGGATCAAGTAACTCTCCCTCATCGTCAAATGGTGGGCCCGGATCGTACTCATCTCCAGCGTACTTCAGGTGCGAAGGTAGTTCCTGCAGCTCAATGGTGGGTGCCTGTATAACAGAAGGGAGCGGTTTCTCGCTCGAGAATGTTAGTAACGAGGGCCCACCGGCCAAAAGGGTACCTGGAGCAACTAATTGTGCTAGTTCCTCATGTATATCACTAGTAAGAATCATATCATGCTCATCAGAAGTTCTTATGATATTCTCTATAACAGATTTCAGTGAATCAATCCCACACATACCAATCGTTTCTTGCACAATAGGATCAAGTACATCAATAGAGAAAACAGAGTTATCATTCGCAGGATGCTTCATAGCTTTATAGATATTGAAACTAACAACTTCCCCATCAAACTCTAAAGTGAGCGACCCACTTGCTAGATCAATTTTAGTGTTAGCTGCCTTCATGAAGGGTCTACCCAGAAGGATAGGAGCAGCTTGATTATCATGTTCCATATCTAGCACGTAAAAGTCAGCTGGAAATATCAGACTATCAACCATTACCAACACATCTTCGACTATCCCTCTCGGGTAAACCGTCGATCTGTCGGCAAGTTGAATCACAATCCCTGTCTCAGTCAGGGGTCCTAGGCCAAGCAGTTTATATAAAGAGTAAGGTAGAACATTAATAGAAGCACCTAGATCTAGCATGGCCCTATCAATTTTCTTCTCACCTATTATGCAAGGTATACTTACCATACCTGGATCCGAACACTTCTTTGCCGTCTTTTGCTGGAAGACAACTGAAACTCTCTCGCTTACTTGCACCTTCCTTTTTCCTTTAAGCTTTTGGTTCCTCTTGATGGTGCATAGCTCCTTCAAGAATTTGGCGTAACGAGGAATACTTTTGACGAGTTTAAGTAGAGGGATGTTTACCTCGCACTTGCTAAACGTCTCGAATAACTCCTTGTCATTTACTGGTTTGCGCGTCTCCTTTAATGCTTCAGGGAATGGTGCAGGTGGCTTCTCGGAGTACAGAGGAGGGAAGTTGGGCCTCACATAGTTCTCTTGACAAAGCTTGAAGTCACCTCGATCCTCGTACTCGTCTTCGGGCTGGGTTTTAGAAGTTTCTGGTGCAGATCTCGATCGAATGAGCTTTTCTCGATCGAGATTTTGACTCTTGTTGTTCTGCAGACCGTCATCTCGATCGAGATTCATACCTTCTCGACCGAGATTGGTCATTCTCGATCGAGATTCCACCTTCTCTGTCGAAAAATCTTCACCTGAGTTTCTGGTGTCCTTTTCTCGATCGAGATCCTGTCCTTTCGATCGATATTTTTCCCAGATATGTGATTTTAGCCTTTCTTCT
This sequence comes from Phyllobates terribilis, assembly GCF_046119375.1. Classification (NCBI taxonomy): domain Eukaryota; kingdom Metazoa; phylum Chordata; class Amphibia; order Anura; family Dendrobatidae; genus Phyllobates; species Phyllobates terribilis. The sequence goes on from NW_027368128.1 coordinate 2,745, forward strand.
TCAACAACTCGGACATTCCTTCCGTATTCTCGATCTAGCTCGGCTTGGACTTCAGTTTTTGATCTTCCGTCCACCATCGTCTCATCTTTTGAGCTCCCTTCAAGTATTTTCCCACTCCGGAGATGTATAGCGCTGACATACTCTCTTGGGTTCCTCTCGGTTTGAGAGGGGAGACCCTTGGAGATAGTTGCTTTTATCTCCGAGACCGACTCCACCAGCTGTCCAACTGTCTTCTCAAGGTTTCTGATGCTGGATTCAGTTGTCTGGACATGCGCGGTAAAGTGCTTGGCTAGGGAATGGATCATATCTTCGGTGGATGGCCCTTGCTTCTGCGGAGGAGGGGGTGGAGCGCGATTCTGATAGTTCTGGTAGTGGTTCTGAGATTGACCACCATTTTGATCGCTCCATCGGAAGCCAGGATGATCATTGCCTCTCGGATTGTAGTTGTTGTTGTCGAACCGAGGCCTAGAGGGTCCGTAACCCCCTACAGCATGCACTTCAGCGACTGTGGGATCTTGTAGTTGTGGGCACATGTCAGTAGGATGACTCTCATCAGTGCAGATCCCACAAGCTCTAGCTGGCCTCTGATTCTGATTGCCAACTTGCATCCCCTTGATCAAAGTAGTGAGCTCAGCGAACGCACTTCTCCAATCATCACCGGAGCTAACAGCACTAGCCGTTTTCTTCGTGTAGGTTCTCCCGAAGCTCCGTGTTCCGTCAGCAATCTCATTTAGCCTCGTCCGGGCTCCGTCGGGAGTCAAGTTCATTAAGCTGCCCCCACAGGCAGCGTCTACCAACCGCCTCTCATGATCTAGCAACCCATTGTAGATGTGAGTTGCCAGATCTTTCTCTTGAAACCCATGAAACGGGTTGCTGGCGCATAGTTTATTGAATCGCTCGACATAGTCGTAGAGCGACTCATCATCTCCTTGCTCAAAACTAGCGATAGCTCGTTTCAGAGCCACCGCCTTCTTTGTGGGAAAGTATTTATCAAGGAAGGCCTTCTGCAATTTAGGCCACGTGTCCACTGTGCCGGTAGGGATCAGATAGTACCAGCCTCTTGCACTGTCCTTCAGCGTTAAGCCGAAAGCTCTCATCTTTAGCTGTTCCTCGGTCACATTACTAGGTCTGCTGTAGTTGCAGATATCATGGAATTCACTCAGATGCCTGATTGGATCTTCTCCAGCCAGGCCGTGAAATTGCGGCAGCAGATTTATGAAACCTGTTTTGAGCTCAAAGTTAACGCCAGCAGCTAGGGCAGGCAATGTCAGCCCCAGGCGTTGCTGCGCCAAATCAGGATCGGCGAGCTCTCGTAGAGTTTGGTTTGCCATTGATTCAGTCACTAAAGTTGCTAGAGATTCTCGCAAAAACCGCAGGTGCGTTCGCTCTATCTCTGGATCAAAATCAAGCAAATCTGAGTCAGTAGCACGGGTGTGGACCATAAGATAGATCCACACCAAGATTAGTAACAAAATAGAAACAAACTATAAATCTGGCTCCCCGGCAACGGCGCTAAATTTTGACGGAGGCGATTGTCGTGATCGCCAAGATCAAAGTAAAGTCCCAACTCAGATTCCACTAGTACAGTGGTAAGTAGGGGTCGAATCCCAAGAGAGTCAGTGATAGTCTATTTCTATGATGCAACTAGAACGTAACCAGAGGGTTTTTTTGTTGTTGTTTGTAACTAACGTATTTAAATCAATGAAAGTAGTAAGAGATTGTTGTAACAATGATTGGGAGAATGAGCTCACTTTCTTTGTATCCACACAATGTTCATGATAGATTGTTGATCATCGAATTCTACTAACATATGTTCATATCGTATAATTTAGTTGTCCTACTCTTTGTTCGTAAATAGCAACTAGTCCAAATAGTCCTAGAAACCCTTATTGTAAGCAATAACCAAGGAAATCCCAAGGTTCAAAAGCACAATAGCATAAAGATCAAAGATAAGTAGGCTCATGCAATACCATTGGCAAATAGCCGATACTCGACATGAGTTCATTATCTCTACACAATAAGCACTCAAAATAGTCTATGCAAATCATGCTCGCTACCTAAAGGTCAAGGCTTTTCAAATAGAATTGTCAAGTCCTAGCAATATGAATGATAATAACTAAACCTAGCGTGTACTCTAGATAAAATCAAGATCAAACAATAATAATATAAAGCACAAGAGATTATGAAACAATCCTCAAATTAAACCAAAACATATGAGTTTGAATTCTCACCACAAATCTAAGAACAAAGGTTTCAACTTGGAAGTGAACTACAATGGATTTAATTACTCATGGCCATAGAAGCCATGAATAACAATGGATGAAGGTAGAAAACGAACCAATGTATGATGAACGATGAAGAACTCTCCCAAGCAAGCCTCCCAAAACATAAACTCGAATTTCTTCTCTAAGCTATCTACTTATATAGTCTTCAACTCAAAAGGAATAAAATAACTGAAACAAATCCTAAAAGATATGGAAATCCTATAAAATAATAATAAAAATCTCGCAAAGAACATCATCCGGGACCGTCATCTCGACCGAGATCTCACATTCTCGATCGAGATCTTGCCTGCAGAAACTTCTGGATATACTTTCTCGATCGAGATTGCTTCCTCTCGATCGAGATCTTCCCTTCTCGGTCGAGAATCATGGCTTTCGATCGAGATTTGCTTCTCTGAATGTCTTCTAAGTTTCTGTTGTTCTTTCTCGGTCGAGATCCCTCTTCCTCGGTCGAGATCTTCCCAGCTGAGGTGATATGCAACTCCACAAGCTTCGAGGCAGCTCGGCTTCACCTCTTAGCTTCTCCAACGGTGTAGGCGTGGCTAATCTTCATCTAGCTCCATCCCGAATGTACTAAAGACGAGCACAAGCGGGATCTCCAATACAAAAGCCATAAAAACGCTTACGAGCATTCCGCGAATCTACAAATGAACTCCTAACCTAGATTCCGGAATTACCACTCGTCAAGCACCTAAACACCACTAAACCTAAACTAATAGTCGCTGGTTAACACCATATAATAAGCTCCTATCAGTTTCTATTAAGGTATTAGAGTGAAGGAACTTTTGTGAGAAAATCCAATTTAGGTGGCATTTCGTAAGACATAGGGATGCATAGCCAAAATAAGGTAATCATTGCTCTATCACTACCGCTGATTCATTTACCATCTTCTATATCTCACCACTATCTAGGTGTTTTTGGTCTTGTCGGCTCTTTGGCTTATTTTCTTGCAATTTTATGTAAAATTTGTTTGTTGAGTTATCGCTGAATTATATGATTATTGTGTGGTTGTCATTACCCTACCAGCAACCCCGCATTTTAAGCCTTGTTTTTGTGGTTGCGATAACTTGGTAGATCGACTTTTTGTCCATTTTGTTGCTTGGTTTTTGTGTTCTTTTACTCTGTTGGGGTTTCGGTTGTCTATACATGTAGGTTTTTTACCTTCGTTAAGAGCGGATCAAGTAGCTTTGATTGGCTAACACTTATAAAGGAGTAGCTCGATCAACTCGCTTAAGTGTTTTGAAGATATGAACACGTTTAAGCTTAGTCTAATATCCAAGATAAACACAACAAGCTAGTAAGATAGTGTGTTAGAGTTGCGGAAGAGGAGAATAGCTACAATACTTTGAACTTAAAATTGTTAGATGATAAGTTCGGCTCAAATGCCAGATTTTCCACAAGGTGAGAACCCTAAACTTCTACTAAGCTCGGGATAAAACTTATCACTAATTAGATTATATTAATCAAGAGTAATTACAACGATTTGTAATACTCTCTCTCAACACAATCTACGTTCAGCTCAATACAAGTGATCCTCTCTACTCTCAAGATGATTAGACCACACACAAACCTCACGCGAGCTTGGCTAAGAGTAGCTTTCCTCTAGCTAATGCTCTTACCAATTCGCTCTTGTTTTCTCCTCTTAGCAAGTGAGGTTTGCCCTAAGCACTCAGCTCTCTAGCTTTCTCTCTAAATCATTTAGCTATCTTTTCTCTTCTCAACTCCCGTGTTCCTAAATAACCTATTGCACATATTTATAGCATTTCTAAACTTATTCTCCAAGTAAAGAAAATCCTATAATCTATGGTAATGAAGAAATCCACGTTGGAAATCCACGTGACCAATCCCTTTATGGAGCGCATCAGGGATTCCATGCGCATTTGTGCTTCTTCTCTTGAGTAACTGTTTTGTCCATGTTGGCAATCCTCTCCACACCATTTGCGTTTCTCTAATTCGTCCAGCTTGGTGATCCCCGTTCATCACTATCCATATTTAGAAATTGCACATTCTCATATCCTTAGCTTCTTAGCCTTCCCTTCACTGTTCCTGAATCTTCTACGCATTGGTGTAGGATTCCATCGTAGGATACACTCTTTGGCACTTGATCACTTGTACACTCTCTCTGAGTTTGAAGTGCGTTCCACTAGCTCTCAATGACTCTCTTGGCCTTAGATAGTCCTTCCGTCTTCACAACTCAATACTTGGGTTTTTATTTTCTTCGTTTATTTCTTCAACACTACCTTGGCGAGATTCACTTTCCCCGCTAGGATCAAAGCTAGTCTCTAGATTGTCCTCTTGTGTCAAAGCTACTCTCCTAACTCCTCGATCTATTCTTGGAAAGCTTATCACACACAATGGACATCAAATACTTATGTTTATCATCATAAAAACAAGCGGAACATTTAAGCTACTCAAGCTTAAACTAACAATTTCCCCCTTTTTGATGATGACAAACACTTAAACAGTGTAAGCACATAATTTTTCAAACGTACTCAGTTAAGCTTAAGATATGTAATGAAGCTTAATCGAATACTTTCAAATATAAAAAATTATCTTGCTAAAAGCACTTAGCAAGTCTATTAAAACCTTACACCTTTTATGAGCTGGGAGTTTCTGGGATTACTAGTTCAACAATTAACATGCAAAAATAACACAAAAAGAACAAAATAAACACACGCTTTTAACACCCTAAGCATCATGCTGACGGGCAAGAGACACCAACTAGTATAGAATACTCGCTTGTTCTTCTTGGGGATTGGTCATAAGATGAAGCTATGTACTAATTTCAACAAGACACTTTTTAACTGTGTTAGACAAACTCTGGATAGTTGATACAACAGATGAATAAAACTCGCTGGCAGCTGGTGTGACTAGCTCTCTGGACTGCGTACCTGAAGAGCTAGCGGTCGGAGTGAGTTGCTTGGGGGGTTTAGAAACGAGCTCGGAAACCTTTTCCCGTGTAAGCACATCACTGAAGTTGGTCTCAAGATTTGCCATGTAGAGACCTTCTGCCTTCAACATGTGAGCAATAATATGTGGAAAGGGAAGAGGGCTACCTTGGTATGCTTGGCTGACAACCATATGTGAAAACATGAGTTGCACGGTTTTGAACAGATCCCCATTCAAGCATGCTACCATGATACAACAGTCGCTGATAGTCATGTGGTCTAGGTTGGAGTTTCTGGGTGTTATATTGTTCATGATAAAGTGGTGTAGAACTCACTTGGACACTGAAAGGTGATTAGTCTTCAATGTTGAAGGGAAATTCTTCCCAAATACGCTTCCTTGATCGTTGTTGAACCTGTCGGACAATTCTTCTTATGTAAGCGACCAAACCCAACCAAAGAGCCATCTCGACCGAGCTCTTGACCAATTGCATTTGCAAGGTTTTTCACTTTAAAGCTCTCTTCAGCGTTGTTCATCCATACGAAGTTTATAGTAGTCGGTTCACCAGAAGAAGAAGAACTGTGGGAAAAGCGAGAATAAAACTACCTAACAAGGTCAAGATCAACCTTGCTTACCTCAGTCTTGAGTGAATCCCAATTCTGCATTTTTAACAAGTATCTAAACCGGTCTGAGGCTGAAGCATCTTCGATTGCCTTTAGAATTTATGGAGGCACTATCAGAGGAGCGAGTATATCTTGCTTTGAGATACCACCTGGGATGGGAGGAAACTCTGAATGAGATGCAGTGGCTTCCTTCTTAGCTTTCTTCTTCGATTTCTGCTTTGATTATTTCTTGACTTGCTTTGGAGGCAAAGATTCTGCACTTGCATCTTCTGATAAAAGCTCTTCTTCCTCAATCTCAATGAGCTTTCGCTTACCAACGGCTATAGACGTTCTTTTAGCGTCTTTGAATATTCTGTTTTAGGATGGAGCAAAACCCTCATCATCCTCATCTCTGAAAGAAGCAACGAAATATGGAGGATTAGGAGGAGAAGTGAGAAGAAGATGTTCACCTTTTTCTTGCTTAGGCGGTGTAGTGAAGACTTCTGACTTGACATTAGCCAGATCGGATAGGATGTTTGTAACAGAGGCGGTTGTCGGATCAACTGGCACTAGCTCTTTACCTGCTTCACTGGTTGTCACTACTAGAATACTGTTGATTAGCGAGGGATTATTCCGTCACTAATCAAGCTTATTCCATCGCTAAACCAAGTTAGCGACGGATTCGCGACGAATTGGTCCGTCATCCTCATTTTGGTAGCTAAACCACATCTGCGACGGACTTACAACACTGTCGCTAACTAGCAACGGATATAGCGACTGATTTCCGTTGCTATTGTCGTCTCCAGGATCAACCATATGGCGACCGATTTAGAGACGGGAATCCGTCGCTAATTAAGTCCCCCGGGAGCCACTTTGTAGCGACCGATAGCATTGCGGATTTCCGTCGCTATTTTTCTCTCCGAGAGCCTCTTTGTTGCGACGGATATCCGTCATAAATCTAGCTCCAGAATCCGTCATCATTGTGTTTCTACGTCGTCGTTAATCCGTCTTTAATATTAATAAAAGCAAGATTTGCATTTTCAATAAAAAAGTTTATCCGAATACAATATTATAAGGAAAATCCAATATTAACGTTAATAAAATCAAAATTGTTATTTCGAACAAAGATACAAATCATTACAAATGTAGTTCGAACAAATCTAAAATGTTTTAAAAATGAAACATGTAAAACACTATGACTCGTTGTCGTTTTTGTCTCTCGATGGTGGGCGATATTCTGGAGGAAGGGTCGGCATAAGCTTGGCCACCTCCGCTCAGACTAAATCGGCCATTTGCTCCTGCATTTGCGCATGCATTTAAGCTTGCCATTGCGCTTGCATTTGTTGCACTTACACTTGTATTTCTTGCACACGTCGCTGAACCTCCTCTTCGTTAACTTGAGAGGATGAACTTGGTCGAGATGAGCTGGCTCGATGCGCCCTCCTGTGAGATGTATCAATATATGCACCGGCTGCTGAACCGAGTCCGTACACCCGGTGCTTCTTGTTGACGCCCTCGATCTCCAGAAATAGCTGTATCTCGTCCACGTCAGCCATGCTCGAGCCCTCACCCTCTTCGGTCAGTGACTGGGACACAGCAACAAGCTTCTCGGCGATCGCATCCTATAATAATGGAGGAAAAACATATTAGTTAGGTATAAAAAACGCATGACATTTTATTAGTTTATGAATTACCGTCATTCTCTGAACCCTCGAGTCAACCAGGACACTCTTGTCCTTGTGCTTACTAGATGTGTGTGTCCAAGTGTACAACTTAGTGGCTCTCGGGCTGCAACCGAGCTCCTGGGACTAACAAAAAACAATACAAATTATTAGTTTGTCAGAAAAGTAAAAAAAATCGTTATATGAAAAAATAAAGTTAAAAACCAAACCATGCTATCAAAATGTTTCATGAAGGAACGGAAGCCTCCTGTGTGGCACACTATTCTAGTGTCATCACTAGCAGGCTCGTTCATCCGATTGGAATGATTCGTGGTGGACTTCTTCTTCTGTTCCTCAGAATCCCAGAAGCCTTCCAAGCGGCCCAAATATCTTCACTCAAAAAGTGATGTCGTACGCCAAACGTCTTCATCTTGTGAATGACGTCCTTTTACCTGTGAAACGGAAATATCTCAAAAATTACAGAGTAAAGATAACAACTCATTCATTACATAGAGATTTGCAATGTACCTGTTCACTGCATGTCTCAAGAATACATGCCTGATATAGGCCTCGTTGTATTGGATCTCGTCCCAAAAATATTCTTTCTACAAACATAAAAAACATGTTTCAATTTGTATTTGTACATTAGTGTAATCTTAATAATATATAAAAATGGATAAATAATTACCTTCAACTCCTCCCAGTTATAATCAGTCTTCTCAGAAGTCAAAAACCGCCATGTCCTACTGTTTAGAAAAAAAACATTGTCGGAAGATCTCCCGCATAGAGCAGGAGACTCGCCCGGAATCGAAAAGCATAGACCCGTTGGGTCCTGGAAAAAAAATACCCCTGGTCACCCTGAGCCGGACTATCCTAGACCGGCTCATCCTCGGGAACGACATCCAAGGATGTGTTACCTCGTCCCTGGTCTCGGCCTCGACCCTGGCCGCGCCCGTGACCGGCTCGAGTGGGATCACCAATACCTCCTTGTCCTCTCATATCTTCAACCATATATATTAAAATGGATAGATCGAAATATAATTAATAACTTAATATATTAAAGTCGTTTTTGCACGGAACCACCCCTTATATGGCTGAATTTGCATGGAACCACCCCCTATATCGACAATTATTCCGAACCACCCAAATTTCAACATTTTATTACCAGGAGCCGCCCATGGACGGATTCCGTCAGAAATTCTGTTAAAAACGGTGAAATGACCAAAATACCCCGTCTTTTTAAATAAAATACTACTTTAATACCTTTTTACCCTTATTTACTTTATTTTTATTTAATTTTTTCCCCTCACAAATGTTCCTTCCTTCTTCTCCTTTTTATTTATGAGCTTACCTTTTTATTTAATTTTATGAGCTTACCTTATTTAATTTTATGAGCTTACCTTTTCATTTACTTTATTTTTATTTTTTTAATTCTTAGATTTCCTTCGTTTCTTCTCCTTCATTTGATTCTTCGTTCTTCGTTGAGCTCCATTGCTCAATTCCGTCAGGTTTAGATCGATTTCCAAGTTTAGGTCAAAATTGTTCTTCGATTTCCAGGTTTAGGTCAAAATCGATTTACAGGTTCTTCTTCTTCGATTCTTCCCTCATAAGACATGATTCATTCCAGGTTCTTCTTCTTCGTTGAGCTCCATTGTTCTTCGTTCTTCAATTTCCATGTTCTTCTTCTTCGATGATCTCAAAATCCGTCGAAATCGACGGAGAGGTGTCAAAATCGGCGTTTAAGAGCAACATCAGGGTTTAGGTCAAAATATGGATTGGCAGAGAGGTCAAAATCGGCCGATTGGAGGAGGAGATTAAACGGAGAGGTCAAAATCGGCGGAGGTCGAAATCCGAAGAGCTTGAAGGTGGCGAGGCAACGAGGCGGCGGAGGTCGAATCCGACTTCACTGAGATCTCCATTGAGGCGGCAGAGGTCGAATCCGACTTCATTGAGAAGGTGGCAAGGCAGCGGAGGTCAAATACGAATTCACTAAGATCTCAATTGAAGCTCTAAAGATCTCTTCAACCTCTGAGAAGAACGAATTCTGAGAAGAAGGCATGTTTCGGTTTGGGCTTTTCAAATTCTGAGAAGAACGACTTCACTGAGAAGAAGGCAATCTGACGAGAACGAAGGAATATTTTTGAGGGGAAAAAATTAAATAAAAATAAAGTAAATAAGGGTAAAAAGGTATTAAAGTAGTATTTTATTTAAAAAGACGAGGGTATTTTGGTCATTTCACCTTTTTAACAGAATTTCTGACGGAATCCGTCCATGGGTGGCTCCTGGTAATAAAATGTTGAAATTTGGGTGGTTTGGAATAATTATCGATATAGGGGGTGGTTCCATGCGAATTCGGCCATATAAGGGGTGGTTCCGTGCAAAAACACCTAAATTTAAAAAAAGAGGATAACTAACACTACTAGAAAACACCGTTTTAGTGACAGAATTAACAACGGATACATTGTCCATCACAAATTTTCTAAATTAGTGACCGATTTAGCGATAAATGTTCTATCCGTCGCACATATCATAAGAAACCTCAGAACCCATGATTAGCGACGGAATTCCGTTGCTAATGCGTTGACATTTTTTGCGGTAGTGGGTGGCGCCAAATGTTAAGTATTAGCGACGGAAGTAAATAGTTTGTCGCTAAATCTTACCCTCCCATCATTAGCAACGAATAGCGACAGAATTTCATCGCTAATAGGGTCGGGATATCTACAGCCCATATTTCATCATTAGCGACGGAATTCCGTCGCTAAAGATGGGAACCGCCAAACTTTAATGAAATTTTTGGGTTTTCACGGTCAAACAGGTTAGTGACGGATTAGCGACGGAAATCCTTCGCTAACGTGCCATCTTCTATAAAAAACAGAGGCGTCTCTGTGTTGCCCTACCGCGAACATAAATCCTCCAAAAACGCTCCCGCGCCACCAAATTCGGTCCCTCCCGCTCCGGAATCTCCTTTCCACTCCTTTTCCTCCTCTTCTCTCCATCCTTTTCCTCCTCTTGTCTCCCTCCCGTTCGGAGTTAAATAGTATAATATTATTTAGAATTGTTTAGAATTAAATTGTTTAGATATAGGTTTTTTGAATATTGTTCAGAATAAATTAAAATAGTTTTAGATATTTATTTAGTAATTGTTTAGATATATGTTATTAGATAGTATATTTAGAAATCGTTTAGGAAAAAAATAGTATTCTTGTTTAGAAAATACATATATTGTTAGATAGATTTTTTAGAATTATATATTTTTTTTAGGAATTATATTTAATTTTTTAGAGTTACAATCGGATTTTTTTTATTAATTATATAGAATTTGTTATAAATTATATATATGAATTATATTGAAATATATACAACCTTTTAGGAATTATTATAATTATTTCGGAATTATATAGAACTATTTATGAATTATATAGGATTATATACAATTTTTAAGGAATTGTTTATGATTTTTAGGAATTATATAGAATTGTTTATGAATTTAATAGAATTATATAACATTTTTAGAATTTATATAGATTTATTTCGGAATTGTTTAAGATTTTTAGGAATTATATAGAATTATTTATGAATTATATAGAATTATTTATGAATTATATAGATACTGAATATGAATTATATAGATACTGAATTTTTTTATGTTGTATATTATATTGAATTGTGCATTTAGAATTATACATAGAATTGTGGATTATATTGAATTTTTTATGGCTTTAGTTGTGGATTTAGGATTATATACAATTATGTTGGAAATTATTTAAATATTATGAATTTAGGATTATTATGGAATTGTAGATTTAGAATTATATATATATAATCATGGAATTAGAACTGTATAAAATTATTTAGAAAAGATGTGGATTTAGGATTATATAAGAAATGAGAACTATATAGTCATGGATTATATAGAATTGTGAATTGTGGATTTAGGATTATATAAGAAAATGAGAATTAGGATTAATCTTAATTCTCGGTATACATGTGACACAATAAAATAAATTAGAAAATGTGTAATTAAAATAATAAATGTGATTAGATGTGAATCGTCATCTTATTAACCAGGCTACAGAGATGAATCAGGACCGTAGTTTGATGTATCAGAGACTCTCGAGAGGGTTGTTAACCTCAGGACTTCCCGAAAATGTGAAAGAGTTTATCCAGTTTGCCCTAGATCATCCAGCTTGTATGAGTGGAGTGCTAGTGGTGACCCCACAGGAGCCGGTCGTGGGCGCGGTCGTGGTCGAGGCTGATCCCAAGGACGGGCTAGCACGTCCTTGGGCGTCGTTCCCAAGCCTGAGCCGGCTCAGGGCGACCTTGGATCTACTGCTCCACGGGCATCGTTGGATGCCCGTGGAAGAGTATTTATCTATCCAGACCCCAGCGGGTCGATGCTTCAGTCCGGACCAGTCTCCCATTCTATGCGGAGATCTTCCGGAAATGTTTTTTCATGTCCGGTGGCGGTTTTTGTCGCCTGAGGAGATCGACTTCTACTGGGAGGAGTTCAAGGTAATTATTTATCCATTTTTAGCTATACGATTACGCTAATGTACAAATGCAAAGTGAAACATGTTTTTTATGATTTCCAGTAAGAATATTTCTGGGATGAGTCCGAGTACAACGAGGACTACATCAAGCATGTCTTCATGAGACATGCGGCGACTCGGTAAGTTGCAAATCACTACAGTTGGAAATGACTTATTAGCTTACTTTGTAATTTTTGAAATATTTTTGTTTCACAGGTACAAGGACGTCATTCACAAGATGAAGACGTCTGGAGTACGACATCACTATGTGAGCGACGACGTTTGGGTCGCTTGGAAGGCCTTTTAGGACTCGGTGGACCAGAAGAAGAAGTCCCGCATTGCTCATTCCAATAGGATGAACGAGCCTGCTGGTGAGGGCACTGGGTTAGTGCGCCACACAGGAGGCTCCTGTTCCTTCATGGGTTATTACGACAACATGGTTTGAATCTTAACTTTATTTTTTGTATAATGAAATTTATTAATTTTCTATCACACTAATAATTTGTATTGTTTTTTGTTAGATAAAAGAATTCGGTCACACTCCGACTACTACCAAGTTGTACATGCACACAAAAACATCGAGGAAGGACAAGGACAAGACTGTCCTGGTTGACTCGAGGGCAAAGAAGATGACTGTATTTTGTAAATTACATATATGTTATGACGCATTTTTTATACCTAACTACTATGTTTTTCTCGATTATTATAGGAAGCGATCGCACCAGAAGATTGCTGCTTCGTCCCAGCCGCCGATCGGAGAGGGTCAAGATACAAGCATGGATGAAGTGGATGAGACGCAGATCTATTTGGAGATCGAGGGCGTGAACAAGAAAAACCGGGTGTACAGACTCGGTTCAGCTGCCGGTGCATACATTGAAACATCACACAGTCGGGCGCATCGAGCCAGGTCATCTCGCCCTGGTTTGTCCTCTCAGATGAGCCAAGATGATGTTCAACGCCAGATGCAAGAAATGCAAGAGCGGATGGAGGCGCAGATGCAAGAGCGCTTGCAGGCGCAAGTGAAGCAAATGGAAGAGCGGATGCAAGCGCAATGTATTCGCAAATGCAGTCAAACATTCATGCGGATATGCATGCACGAATGTCTGATTTCATCTGAGATGAGGTGGCCAAGATGATGCCGACCATCCGCAAGAACTTCGCCCGCCACCGGAGACGACGACGACGCCGCCTCCGCGGAGTCATAGTTTATTTTATATAATTTGTATCTTTGTTATTGTTTTGTACGAACCATGTTTGTTACGTTTAATTTTATAATAATATTTTCGGTTTAATTTATTAGTGTTTGTTATAATATTGTGTTCCAATAAATTTTCAATTAATTGAAAATGCAAAACTTTGCAATATTAACGTTAACGACCACGTGAAGGCGTATTTGATAACGATAATCGAGGACGCAACAAAGATATAGGGGTCAAATTGGGACTTGTTTTGCTACGGAATTCCGTCGCACTTTAGTGGCTTCTAGAGGCAGACTTAGCGACGGAAACCCGTCGCAAAACCCGCTGCCATGTTCGGTCTCTAGAGGGTCCATATTAGCGACGGATTTCCGTCGCAACCTACATTGCCACAATCGATTTCCCAGAGGTCCATATTAGCGACGTAAATCCGTCGCAAATTCCGTCGTCACATCCGGTCTCCGGGAGCCCAAAATTGGCAAAGGGATTCCGTCGCGACATCCGTCACTAATTAGCGACGGGCCTTTTATTCCGTCGCTAACTTCATTTCGCTACCAAATTGGGCACGACGAGAGACATTCGTCACAAATCCGTTGCTAACTTCATTTAGCGACGGATTTATGTGGATTAGCGATGGAAAAATCCGTCGCCAATCAAAAGTATTCTAGTAGTATAAGAAGAATAAAGTTGTAAAGTGGGCAATGAACCCTAATTCTTCATAATGGAACTAATAGTATATTGTCCGCGCCAAGTACGGAAATTTATTATAACTATTTTTTATAATTATATATGAATATATTTTCAACAAATTTCATTATATATTTTGTTTTATATAATGAACAACTTAATACATAGTACATTATTTTTTATTTTCATGAAAGGAAATCCATAGTATATTTTTATCTAAATATATAATGAAGTATTAATTTACATTGTCCATCTATCTCGTTAATATGTTCAATTTAAATAACTTTTCTCATATTTTCTCCTCGCATCCTTTATTTTTGTTCTCTCGTAATTTATAATATAAATAATTCAACATGTATTTTAATTTTCAAATATGATTAAATAATTTTTGTTGGTTAGAAGGATGACTCCCTTTTAACATTATAAATGCACACTAATAAGAATTTAAAATGAACATTTATAGTTTAAGATACATAACAGAACCTTAAGAGAATGGAATAACCATTGATTTACATCAATGTTATTGCTGAAAAAGTGTCTTCTTGTTGTAAATTATATGAAACACTATCATATATTAAACTTAGATAATTAACCATAGTGAACTCTTTGCTTGAGGAAAAAAAATCACCTAATGGTAAAATCATTCGATCTAATTGAGAAATTCATAGAAGTAGGAGATCAATGGCGTCACCAATCTTCTATTGTACCAAATTTCAATAATAGTTTCAAAAATCTGCCCTTAATATAAGTAGTTTTGAAATTTAAATATAAAATATAGAGGTAGAGAGATTTTATGGTAGATATTTTATAGTAAAATAATATAAACGATCATATAAATAAATTAATAATACTATAATAAGATAAGAGAGACTCTAGGAGATATAATTTTACCATAAAATTTTACGAACAATTAATACTATAATAAAATGTTATTTATATAATTAACTGATTTTCAATACTTTGGTGACGTGGCACCAAGAAATGAATACCAAGTGGCATAAAGATCGGCTTTAGTTATTGTAGATAGATTGGAAGAAGAGAGATAATATTATTCCAACGAAAAAATTATACCTAAGAGTGATTTATCGGTGGAGAAAGAACAATTGGCAAAATCCAACACTGGTTTCATGTAAATAGTAAGCTTTTTTTATGAAACTCTATTCATATTATTTTAAGGCGTTTTTGCAAGAAACCACCCGCTATATGACCGAATTTGCATGTAATCACCCCCTATATCGATAATTATTCTGAATCACCAAGATTTCATCATCTTATTACCAGAAGCCAACCCCTCCTATTCCGTTATATTTTCCATCCAAATTAACGAAGAGACAGTTACATCCCTAACAACATTCCAAATTTACACTAAAAACCAAAGTTTTTAAAAAAAAAATAGGCCGTTCTTCGTTTCTCCTCCTCGTTCAACCTGCCCCAATTTCTCCTCCCCGTTCTTCGTTCTTTGTTTCTGCAAATTGCCCCAATTTCTCTTCTTCAGCCCCAAACTTCGAACCCTCCTTCAATTTGAGGTATCAATTAGCATATCTTCAGCCCCAAAATTCTCCTACCCGTTCTTCGTTTATGCAAATTGCCCCAATTTCTCTTCGTTCTTCGTTTCTGGAAAAGAGCCTACAGACATGGCTCTCGTGTTTATTCGTACATATCAAATTCAGGTATCGATTTCGGCATTAAGATTGGTAACGCCTTTTTGAGTATGCCGGTGAAGTTTAGTGATTTGGGCGAAGCCTTTTGTATTCGGGAAAATGCGTCAAAGAGAAGGAGGGGGTGGTAGGCGACACAATCGGAAACAAACCTACAAAGATGTTTTGGGTAACTTCGAACATTGAAGAAGACAATAACTTCACCAACATACTATGCAAATCACTAAACTTCACCAATCGGAAAAGAGCCTACAGAGTATGTTGTTTATTCGTACCTATCAAATTTATACTATGCAAAATATTGAAGAAGGCCGAAATTCTATACGATAGTAACTTCGAATATTGAAGAAGACAGTAACTTCATGGTGGTAGGCGGCGCAGTCGGAAACGACAGTAACTTGGAATATTGAAGAAAACAATGGCAGGTTTGGTCGAATTTGGGTGACAAAGAAGGGCAGGTTTAGTCGAATTTGGGTGACAAAGAAGGAGGGGTAGTGAAGGGTATATATTTTTATAATTTTTTGAATTAATTAGGGGTATTTTAGTCATTTTACGAATTTAACAAATTTTTTAGATGGTTCGAATAATTATCAAATATAAAGTGTGGTTCCTTTGCAAATTCGGCCATATAAAGGGTGGTTCGGGACAAAAATGTCTTATTTTAAAACCTGTTGCATATCTTAAGATGATCAAAACAGACCTTTACCCAAAAAAAAAAAAACACACACATATCAATAATGCATGTACATAGGTGGAAGCAAACATTGTAGATGTTAGTTAACCCTGGGTAAAGGTGTGTTTTGTTTGTGAACTCTGTTCTTGCTTGAATTAGATACTGTTTGTAGATCAATCTATATAGTATATATTTGCCGATCGAATCTCCAGGCAAGCCGGCGCTGTAGATGTTAGTTAACCCTAGGAAGACTCTTCCGGCAGCTTGAAGCGGCATAAGGGGCAAGCGGAGCTGTTGTTAAGCCAATTGAGTATACAATCTCCATGGAAGACATGAGAACACGGCATCTTAATGTGATTCAAAACGACAGATGATGATGATGAGATCATCTCCTCCAAGCAAACCACGCAGGTCTCCCCGGGCCCCACACTGACGTCGACCCTCTCCAGCGCCGCCACAGCCTCTCTGCTCGCAGGCGTCGACCTTATCCACATAGACAACAAGTCATCCTGCTCCTGCATCTCGATCTGAATCACTACTGGAGTATCTGTGTTTACGGCCAAATCATCATCATCATCCTGGACCCTGTATATATCGTCGAAGATGAGGGCGGCGGTTTCAATGCAGGCTGCCGACGGAACCCCCTCGATTCCCAGTCTCTGGATGAACGACTCACGCTGACTTTCACTGATTCTCCCGCCCAGATGTAAGATGAACTCGTTTGCGTCATCGTACTCGTGAATATACATGTAGTCCACGGTGAATGCGCCGCCGCCCGAGTTGTTGTTGTTTGTGAACTCTGTTCTTGCTTTGATGCGGTATACGCAACCTGTAGACTCGTCAATGCCTTCTCTAACAATCTCATAATTATCTGCCTCCGCCATGGAATATATTGTGATAGATTTAGAGATTTAGGCCGTTCTTCTATGATTAAACATGTATACTAGATCATGCCCTAACTCGTGAATTTATATCAACTGCGGGCATATATGTATTGTTAAGATTATTTGTTTGGCTAGAAAATAGATATATGTTATAAGATTGCTTTCCATGATATGTTTTTGTTAAACTTTGGAAACAGTACCGTAATAAAAGGATATAGTTACCAATTTTAATTAATTGCCGATCTCAAGATAATAAAAAATCTTTACTTATCACTAAAAAATATATTTTACATAATTATTTAGTTATTAAAATAGATTTTGTAGTTATAGTATTATTTTTCATCTTTGTGTTTTAGGATAGATTTTTATATTTTTTTTTCAAAGATAGATTTGTATGATTGATATTATAATTAAAATTAGAGGTGAGTTCCGGTGTTAAGTGTCCTTATAGTGTAAAATGTGAAGAATGTTGAGCTATTAGATTAGAAAATGGAGGGTTGAGATTAAAAGATGGTATTTTTAATAAATTCACGCGGTGACATTTTTGTAATTAATGTTGATTTTTTTTTACGTTTTCTAGGTGATTTTTTTATCCCCTTAAAACTGAACGATTGCGTGTTATGTGTGAACATTAGCGTGTTATATGTATACCCGAGAAACTTCGCACTTCACACCATAAGGGCACTTCACACCAGATCCTTATTCTTAAAATTATCTATCTATAATCTATCTATCTACTAAATCACCATTATCCATCCAATGTATCACCTCCACATTGAAATAGCCTATGTGTCAATCTAGTATTAATTTTACATTTGTGTTGAATTTTTAGGCAAGTCACATCAAATGACATCTAATTAAAATATATGCCACATCAAGTGTCACTTCATTAAATATATATTTTATAATTAAAGTTTTTTGCATTTAACCACCCGTTAAGTGGATCGATTTGTATAAAACCACGTGCTAAGTCAACATTTATTTTAAACCATCCAAATGTGTATCTCCATTAATAAATAACGCCCACGAGCTCTAGCCATCCATTTTCCATCCAAACATGTTAATTTACCATTTTACCTTTTTTTTAAGATTTAAGGGAAATAATGTCTTTCACCATGGTTTCCAGATGTCTCCCGGTGTCTCAATATCTAGACGAGATTTTGACGATTTCTGCCCACGCTCGTAGTTTATATTTGTTGAAGTTTGTTAGGGTTCCTTAGTTTTGATGTTGACAACCACTTCCTAACTCGCTTACCTGAGTGTCATATGCAGTTGCTATATTAGGGAAGTTTCCTTACTAGGAAACTTTCCATATTAGGAAAGCGACTTTGAAACCGAAGAGTAATCTTTCCATATTGAGGAATAGGAAATCGGTCAAGGAACATATATGCAATTAAAAGGATTACGAAGGATCAAATCTATCAAGACAAACGGATTAAGACGCGTTGAACAAGAATATCTTTGGAAAAGATATTCGGACGGAAAAGATATATTATATCTAAACAAACGGTTAAGTGATGTAAAATGAAGATATTCTTGGAGAAGATACTCAGACGCAAAAGATAGAAGATCTAAGTGTTGGGCCGGCTAAAAGGCTAACAAGATAGAAGATCAAGATAGAGTATTGATACGTATCTTGGTACGTAGCTATTTAGTATAAATAGACGAAGACATTTCTATGTACGTGTGTGTGAAACAGGGAGAAGAAAAGATAGGCTAATAGGTGAAGAGATTTATACACTTGTAAGGATTGAGTTTGTGTACGAGAGAGAGAGAGAGAAGAGTGACTTAGGTTAGTCCGAGTTCTCTATTTTGTAATGACCAAGAAATCCAATAAAAAGAGTGTGTGAGTTTCAAATCCTTCTAGTGACGAACTAGAAGGTAGTGGTTTTACTCAATACTATTTGGTGTTGAGGTTTCCACTATAAATACCTTGTTAAGCTTTTACATAATACGTTTCCGCTGAAGCAGATTTAGGGAAGTGACACTCGCTTCCTTGAGTCGTTTACGTCACAACGATCCAACAATTGGTATCAGAGCCTGGTGCTAAGTTGTGACTGAATTGAAAGATGGCCTCAATCACGTCAATCAATGATTCCTTCTGGAAGCCTCCTGCTCTCAAAAACGGAGAATATGACTGGTGGGTAGAACAATTTGAATCCCACTTATGTTCACTTCACGACCAGTTATGGAAAGTTGTCGAATTTGGAGACGAGAAGATCTGGGTCAACCCAGCAACCAAACAAGAAGAAAAGGAAAGAAAAGACTACTCCGATGCAGACTACAAGACTTTGGAACTCAACATGAGAGAAAATAAAGTGTCACACATGGCTCTTAGTCCATCAGATCTGAGGAAGGTTCTCCGCTACAAGACGGCGCACGAAATCTGGGAAGCACTGCAGCGAATGTACGGAGGCAATGATGATGTGAAGAAAAATAGGATTCTTGATGTTCAAAAGGATTACGACAACGTGGCACAACAAAAAGGTGAATCTCTAGAAGACTTTCACTCCAGACTCCAGAGCTATGTCGGGCAACTAGAATTTCTTGGAGAAATTCTTCCCGACTGGAAAATCACGCATCAGTTTCTACAGGCTTTAAACTCCAAATGGGACTCAATAGCTCTCGCTCTACAAGCTCATAATGATATCAAGTCAATCACACTGGAAGACTTAGTGGCACGTCTACAAAGCAACGCCGGAATCCAACTAAGAAAGAACGCTTTGCGTGAAAGCGAGAAGAGTCAAAATCTAGCCCTCAAGATAGAGAAGGCTTTTGATCTAGCTCAGATGGAAGGAGAAGTGGAAGACGAAGATGAGGACATTGCCCTGATCACAAGAGCATTCAAAAAGGTATGGAAAGGGAACAGAGACTTTCAACGATCATCGGAGGGAAGCAACAAAGACCTCAAGGAAGTAATATGCTATCACTGCCAAAAGAAGGGACACTTTGCAAGAAATTGCTTCAAGAAGAAGGCAGGAGAACCCCCTGTACAAGCTGGAAAAGCTGCAATGGTGGCAACATGGGGAGACTCTGAATCCGACGAAGACGCTTCCCTCGCTTCCAAAGATCTTTGCTTAATGGCAACCGCCGACACTTTGGACGATGAGGTAACTGAGTCTACTGTTATTTCTAAATTAAGAGGAAAGACCAAAGAGCATTTGATAGGCATCATTAGAAAACTTGGAAATGAAATTACTAATTTAAGTGAATCTCTTGAGGAGAAGGGAGAAACTGTTTCAAATCTGCTAGATGACAATAGTGGTTGTGCAGAAAAGGTGAAGAACCTAGAAAAAGCTTCCTCCATAACCTCATAAGAATGCAAAGTGTGTCTCATATTAGAAAGAAAAATTGCTTCTCTAGATAAGACCATAATAATTCTGAAAAATGATAGGGAAGCCACTAGGAAAGTGATAGAGGAACTCAAAAAGGATGAAAAAGAAAAGAAAGAAACATGGAAACTTGATCACACTTTAGAACAATTAAAAAGGGACTTCTCTAAGAGATTTGCATCAAAAGCTGGGATAGGATACGTCGAAGAGATGGTAGGTAAGGGTAAGGGAAGTGACTCAAAAAACGAAGTTAACACTTCAAATCCAAAGAATCAATGTGGTAGCTCCAGTATTGGATGCAATCACTGTAATTCTAAGGATAAACGAGAGCTTACCTTACCTAAACCAAGCAACTGGTTTGATGGTCAAAAGGCTTTTGAAATTTGGACTAAGCATTCTAAGAACAAACAACCAACTCATATAGACTTTGAGGCAAGAAAAAATAATAAAACCATTTGGCCTGAACAGAGTAGATATGTTAATTTGAAATGTCATAGAATCTGTTGGCATTGCGGCAAAGATGGTCACTATAAACAGGAATGCTATTCAAGGATTAAAATGTTGCAAAGAATTTACAAGACCACAAATGAAAATAAAGTTAGCCCTAATGATGAGTCAAGGATTAATAAACCTATACAAATGATCAAACATGTCTCTCCTAAACCCAGTAAGCCTAAGCTTATCTGGGTTCGTCAGAACTAACATGTCTTATATAGGGAAAAGTGAGGAAGAGCTCCTGGTACATAGATAGTGCATGCTCAGGTCATATGACGGGAAACAAGAACTGGTTTAACTCACTAAAAGAAGAATTCGGAAGCTCAATCACATTTGGAAATGAGAGCAAAGGGGAAGTAATTAGCACAGGACAAGTAGGTATCTCAGAATATGTCACGGTGGAGAAAGTGAATCTGGTAAGCAACTTGAAATTTGATCTCTTAAGCGTCGCCCAACTCTGCCTTGGAGGAAAAAACGAGGTCATCTTCACCATCAAGGACTACATTGTCAAGGATGTGGAAACTGGTAAGGTTATATTAAAAGGACTATGTGACGGGAAAGTGTACATGGTCGATCCTTCATTCATCCCGGAAAGGGATGTGTGTCTTGCTTCCCTGAAGGAAGACTCCAATCTCTGGCACAGAAGGTTTGGACACGCAAGTCTCCGACTCATTTCAAAGCTTCATTCAAAAGGACTAGTGGAAGGTCTACCTAAAATTGAGGAGCAGAATGACCAGGTATGTAGTGCGTGTGTAAGAGGTAAACAATTAAGGATGTCCTTCAAATCCAAAACAGAGGTAAGTACTCTCAAACCTCTTGATCTAAATCATATGGATCTGTGTGGACCCATAGCACCTTGAGCCGTGGTGGAAACAAGTATGTGTTTGTTATTGTTGATGACTTTTCTAGGTACACATGGACCATCTTTCTTTCCTCAAAGGAAGACGTTTTCTCGGAATTTGTGGCGTGGAAGAAGAAAACGGAACTCAAACTAGAAAGCAAATTGAAATCAATCCGCACGGATCATGGAACTGAATTCAAGAACTCCTCCTTTCTCTCACTATGCAGGGAGTGTGGAATTGATCACAATTTCTGGGCTCCTAGAACTCCACGATAGAATGGTGTAGTCGAACGAAAGAATAGAACGTTGGCAGGGATGACAAGAACACTTCTAATCGCTAGTGGGGTCCCCAGGAACTTCTGGGCTGAAGCTCTACATGCCTCGTGCTACATCCTAAACAGAGCCTTTTTAAGGCCTATGCTTGAAAAGACACCCTACGAGCTACTCAAAGGAAGGAAACCAAATGTAAGTCACTTACGTGTGTTTGGGTGTAGGTGCTTTGCTCTAATAAACGGAAGGGAAAACTTGGGAAAGTTTGATGCTCGGAGTGATCCAGGCATCTTTGTAGGTTACTCCTCACATAGCTCAGCATACAAAATCTTCAATCAACGAACAAGGAAAGTAGAGGAAAACGTTCATGTCAGATTCGACAAACACAAAATGGCGAGAACTGAGATCGTCGACATCAATGCACCCCCACTATCCGCTGATGAAGATTTTCAAATACTAGAGTCTTCCGAAGAAACCACAAGTGAAGAAGGTATTGCTGATGTTCCTCCAGCAGAAAACTCAAAATCAAACTCACATAATGAGTCCATGCCTCAAGAGAATCAAATGGAGAATGAGGGACCAACAAATATCACTAGCCATCTAGAGGACCACGGAACGACTTCATTAGCTCCTCAAATTCGCATACCCCCTGCTCACCTCAAAGACTATGAATGTCCTACCATACGTATCCATCATACAAGTAATCAACCAGGAAACCAAACAAATCCACAGGTAGTCAACCAGGTAGTGGATCAAGGAGGTGATGAGGTGGTCGACCAAGTAAGTGACCAGGGAACCGACCAGACTAGCGACCAGGTAAACGACTCTGACCCTAACTCCTATGCATTTACTGCCTTTGTTTCACTTGCAGAACCAAAAACCATAAGTGAAGCACTCAAAGATCCAGATTGGATAAAAGCAATGCAAGAGGAACTTCATCAATTTGAGAGAAACAAAGTTTGGAGACTTGTCCCCAGGCCAGAAAACAGAACTATAATAGGTACGAAATGGGTATTTAGAAATAAACTCGATGACAAGGGACATGTCACAAGAAACAAGGCAAGGCTTGTCGTTAAAGGGTATAATCTATAGGAGGGAATCGACTACGATGAAACCTTTGCTCCCGTAGCCAGGTTAGAAGCTATTAGACTTTTAATTGCATATTCTGCTCATCATGGCTTTGTACTGCAGCAAATGGACGTGAAAACAACCTTTCTAAATGGTGTGCTAAAAGAAGACGTGTACGTAAGTCAGACACCAGGGTTTGAGGATCACTCTCATCCAAACCACGTCTTCGTGTTAGACAAGGCACTATATGGTCTCAAACAAGCACCTCGTGCTTGGTATGAAAGACTATCACAGTTCCTTCTCTCCCATGGATATGTGCGTGGGGAAATAGACAAAACTATCTTCCTTCTCAAAGAGGGGAATCACACCCTAGTCGTTCAAGTCTACGTTGATGACATTATCTTTGGCTCTACAAATGAGGCATTAGTCACCAAGTTCACTAAACTTATGGAAAGAGAATTTGAGATGAGTATGGTGGGAGAATTAAGATTCTTCTTGGGACTCCAAGTAGTCCAATCCAGGGAAGGGACTAAGGTTCATCAACAAAAGTACATCAACGAATGCATCAAGAAATTTGGTACGAATGATTCCAAACCCTTATCGACCCCTATGTCACCAAATGATTCCTTAGGTAAAGATGAAAAAGAAAGGGACGCTGATCAAACTTTATATAGAGGAATGATAGGATCTTTGCTTTATCTAACGGCTAGTAGGCCAGATGTTATGTATAGTGTGTGTCTATGTGCTAGATTTCAGGCTAATCCAAAAGAGACACACGTCAAGGCTGTAAAGAGAATCCTCAGATATCTCAATGGGTCAAACGATCTATGCCTATGGTATCCAAGGGGAGGCGACTTGTCACTAGTCGGCTACACTAACGCTGACTTTGCAGGGGACAAGGTAGATAGAAAATCTACATCAGGAATGGCACAATTCCTTGGACCATGCCTTGTCTCATGGGGCTCCAAGAAACAAACGTCAGTTGCCATATCCACAACAGAAGCCGAATACATAGCTGCAGCCGCATGCTGCTCACAACTATTATGGCTGAAACAACAGCTAAGAGACTTTGGCATTTTTCTTGATACAATCCCTATTCTATGTGATAACACTAGTGGTATTAATATCTCTAAAAGTCCTGTGCAACACTCTAGAACAAAGCATATAGAAATCAGGCATCACTTTCTTCGTGATTGTGTGGAAAAGGGGATAGTCTCAATGAATTTCTGTAGCACAGAAAATCAATTGCAGACATCTTCACAAAGGCACTTAATAGGAACCTTTTGAGCGACTTCGTTATGGAACTTGGTATGACTTCCCTCAACTAAATATTATTCCTATATGCCTCTCTCGATGATTGGGTGAAATCATGCTTGACTTGTTGGTTGTGTGCTGCATAATTTACGACTTGAAAGATTAGCATGTCTAGACTATACCTATTTGCCTTCCATGCATCGCACTCTTAGTCACTTTCCTAGTCACATACTTCTTGTTTTTGGATATTTTTGAATTACAATTCACAAAGGCCTTTCTTTCAAGCCCAAAAGATTCCTCCGATTGATTTTTTAACCCAACATTATAAGCCCAAATGACGGAGGAAATCTACAATGTCCTAAAGCTTTGTGTAGCATGAGCAATCCTATGAGCCCCTCTTTCGTACATTTACTAGATTAATCATGTTATACGTAATTAAACACTATCATATATATATATGTTTTCTGTGTAATGATCTATTTGAGAGACCACCTTTGTACATATCCCCATGCATTACACACCTACACTATCAACATGTATTTAAGGAAGTAAGCGAATGAGGTAATCAAGTTAGCCGTCTCTCTCACTAAATGGACGCGTCTGACAACAAAGAGAAATAAATGGGTTAGAATGGAAAAGTGTGTACTCAGTGTGAACCGCTCCGACTGATGACTTCTGATTAGATAGACGAAAAGACCGTGCTACAACTTCCATGCCCGTTTGAATCCACTTACACAGGTTCATCTCTCCCTCCTTCACTTTACCGATCCATCTTCTCCCCTCTCCTTCAAACTCTTCCTTGCTCCTCTGTGTCCCTCCATCTTCATCCATGGCTGAAAAACTCATCTCCTCCACCGATACAGCCGAGAACCCTCATGGCCAAACTTCTGGCCATGGGACTAGACCTCTCGAAGCTCTCCACTCCACCCTCCTCCGATCATGATCACCAAATAAGCCAAAACCCTAGCCTCGATCTTCAAGAATCCACTCTACCCTCCTCAGATCCAGATCACCTAGCGAGCAAGAACCCTAGCCCCGACCCTCAAGAATCCTTACCCTGTCTCACACTCGTTGTTTATGAACCCCTACCTTCTCGCTCGACAAAACCCTCCGTCTCACCCATCAAAACTCCATCTTCACCCGGGACTTCACAAAATACGCATGTCAAAACTCCATCTCCACCAGCTCAAACACCTCCTGTTACCAACAACCCTGCCTCCTCTCCTCCACCACAAACACCAACATCACCTATCGTCCTCTCTCCCATCACCATGCCTGCTACAAAAAGATCCAAAGCCTCCAAGACCCTAACCAGCAAAAAACGCGTCAAGATGAGCGGCCCTCCTTCTTCAAAGCGAGGGATTCTCGGCAAAAATGTCCAATCGTCAGCTCCAGTGATGACGAAGAATCCTCCAGGTCAAAGCGCGTCAAAATTGAGGCTCCCGCTGCAACTCCTACCAAGCGCCAAACACGCGCTTCTGCCAAAATCGACCCCAATCTCCTCCGATCAAGGTTCTTTGAACCACTGTCAAAGTCAAAGACTCTCTTCCTACTGCACCCGATATGCAAGCCCGCACTATCATCAAGGAAATGGGGTTCACCCCCGACTTTCTTACAGCAAATCTCTAAGTTCAGTTCAAGACCTCTTCGACTTTTAACAATGGGGATCTCTGTTCTCTTCACAGGTATCATAAATGCCAACCTTGTCCGAACCTTTACTCATCATTCATCTAGTTGAAAGTGATATCGGACTGTGCTGCTACTATATGATCAATCAGCGAAAGTATACCATTAGCAATAGGAATTAGGACTTTTACTGAATGTTCCTCATGATGGGGACGACATTTATGTCAAAGGAGCATGGCCGGTGGGATTTTTAGTCGAGTCTGTGCGTTCTGTCTGCGGCGATCCACAGTGGTCTTATCTGGTGAACTCTCGACTCAGCATATGCCTCTCACTTCTCGTGTTCTCCATCTCCTTGTGATGTCTAACATATCCCCCGTGAACAAAAGAAGAATGTGCTGATCATTCAGATGTGGTACTGCTCGACAAACTCATGCGCAAAGAGAAAATCAGTCTTCCTCGAATCATCCTCAAACATATGGCGCACATTGTCACCAGCAGACTATGCTCTGCCATTTCCTCCATTTGTTTGCCAGATTCTGCAGTATCATGAGGTCTACACCGAGCGTCCTGGCGATATCATCTTAGTTAAGCCTTGAATGATGAAACCCTGCGCAAAATGAAGTTCACTAAGACAGATGCAGGATGACGAGAACTCCATAGCAGAGTCCAAAACAAGGGTCCTCAAAACAGCATAACCTGCGTACTCTCATGACCAGCTTACTAGCAGCGACTGACGGAATAAGTGCTGAGATCGATTCAATGGCGTCTCCGGGTGTTGAGTCGGCGGAAGACTCCGATGCTGAGTAACTTGCTCTCATGAACTCTGCTGATCCCCCAAACACAACTCCCAGTGTCAATCCCTCTCTTCTTTGTTTCTGTTTCTATGCTTTTGTGGTTTGCTTGTCTGACTTACTGAAAACTTGTTAGTTGTGATGGATAATTTCTAGGGTGTGCTTGCGCAAGACATCCTGGTATTTTCTTATGCCATGCTTACTTTCTTGTCATGCTTCTGCTTTACGCTTCTCATATCTTGCTTTTGATGATGCCAAAAGGGGGAAAGTTTCCGGGGATACTATTCTGAGGGGAAGTCGCCTACTAGGTAGACTTACGTAAGATGTTAGGGGAACTAGCTAGTATCTATGTGACATACGTTTAGGGGGAACTAGCTAGTATCTATGTGACATCCTTTTTATTGCCTTTGCTATTATTCTTAAAATGTTTAAAGTGTTTGTCACTATCAAAAGGGGAAATTTGTTAGGGTTCCTTAGTTTTGATGTTGACAATCACTTCCTAACTCGCTTACCTGAGTGTCATATGCAGTTGCTATATTAGGAAGTTTCCTACTAGGAAACTTTCCATATCAGGGAAGCGACTTTGAAACCGAAGAGTAATCTTTCCATATTGAGGATAGGAAATCGGTCAAGGAAGAGATATGCAATTAAAAGGATTACGAAGGATCAAATCTATCAAGACAAACGGATTAAGACGCGTTGAGCAAGAATATCTTTGGAAAGATATTCGGACGGAAAAGATATATTATATCTAAACAGACGGTTAAGTGATGTAAAACGAAGATATTCTTGGAGAAGATACTCAGACGCAAAAGATAGAAGATCTAAGTGTTGGGCCGGCAAAAGGCTAACAAGATAGAAGATCAAGATAGAGTATTGATACGTATCTTGGTACGTATCTATTTAGTATAAATAGACGAAGACATTTCTATGTTCGTGTGCGTGAAATAGTGAGAAGAAAAGATAGGCTAATAGGTGAAGAGATTTATACACTTGTAAGGGTTGATTTTGTGTACGAGAGAGAGAGAAGAGTGACTTAGGTTAGTCCGAGTTCTCTATTTTGTAACGGCCAAGAAATCCAATAAAAAGAGTGTGTGAGTTTCAAATCCTTCTATTGACGAACTAGAAGGTAGTGATTTTACTCAATACTATTTGGTGTTGAGGTTTCCACTATAAATACCTTGTTAAGCTTTTACATAATACGTTTCCGCTGAAGCAGATTTAGGGAAGTGACACTCGCTTCCTTGAGTCGGTTACGTCACAACGATCCAACAAAGTTTACCCATGCCTTAGTTATTACCCACCCTGAACTCACTCCCGCCATAATCGATAACCAAAATTATGAGGAATATTAGGGGGTTTATGTAATTCGAGTGCAATGGAGTGAGTGTGAGGAATTCTGTAGGCTCAATCGAGCAATTTGGGTTTAGTGTTTAAGTGGAATAAGATGATTAGGATTTCGGGAAAAGAAATTGAGACTTTTCTTGGATTTAGGTTAATTGATTGAAGAAAGGAGAGATCGTGCGTTTACAAGCATGCAGGGCCGGCCCATAGGCAGGGGCAACTTGGGCGCCGACCCAGGGCCTAAAAATTTCAAGGGGCCCAAAAGTTTAAAATTTCCTACATTATAAGTTTGGAGTATAGTAAATCACAAAGGTGGAACTACCTCCAATGGTTTGATGCGTGTGGGAGCTGGGAAAGAACCAGTGTTCTTTTGGAACCGGAACCGGCGAACCGGCACGGAACCGGGGGTTTTCCGGTCCCGGTTTTTACGGAACCGGGAACCGGCGGTTCCATCCAAAATTAATTAAAAAATAAAAAAATGTTTTTTTAACTATAAAGACGGCGGTTCCGAACCGGCGGTTCCATCCAAAATTAATTAAAAAAATAAAAAAATGTTTTTAACTAGAAAGATGGCGGTTCCGGACCCGGAACCGGGGGTTCCCGGGACCACCGGAACTGGGAGGGAACCGGGGATCCAGCGGTTCCTAGGCCTAGCCGGTTCCGGAATCGGCCCATCTCTAGTTTGATGCGTGTGGGAGCTGGGAAGAACCAGTGTTCAACCCTCATTTTTCGGTATTTTCTTACAATTAAAACTAACGGATCACTTGCATTGAAAAGTCCAAATACATACTATCAAAAGGCCCCAAAACTAACAGATCCAATTTAATACTCTAATGGTTTGAACAAGATTTTCTCTTATAAAAGGCCCAAAAAATTTAAGAATTGATTTATATACTATCAAAAAGGCCCCCAAAATCTAATAATAGATCTTCATATTATCAAAAGGCCCAATTAGTTAATATGAACCAGATTTCCTCCACTAAAAGTCCCAAAATACAAGAAGATCTATTCTTGTTTTTTTTTTTATAAAAATGGTACTCAATTTTTTCTCTCATTATTCTTATTTCTAATAATTTTTCTTTTGTTATATTTATACTCAGCCTTTTAATTTATCATTAATTTCCACTCGATGTCAGTTTTCCCATATTTCACAATCCACCAATTAAATCTTTTAAAAACGAGAAATTAATGTTTTTTGTTAGCAAATTAAGGATATCTTAAAAGAAATATTGTTGATTAATTAACTATATTTGTATCTTCATTTTTCATTTAATTTATTTTATTACATTATTTATTTATTTATCTATAAAATAAGCATTTTTTCAATATTCTATAGTTAGATTCTTAATCTATGTTATATATATATATGTTCAGAATATTAATATAATAATATATAATTTTAAAAAATTGTAGATAAAATAATTAATTAATATTGATTATGATACGTTGAGGTCCAAAAAAAAATTCTCGCCCTAGGGCCTCTGAAACATTAGGACCGGCCCTGCAAGCATGTGTAAGTGTTATGAGCGAGTTGTATGAGTGTTTACACACATCAAGGTGAATGTTGATGTTAAGAAGTCTTGGAGCAATTCAAAGATGAACTAGAGTAAGGTGAACTGGAGGTCAATTACACAGTAAGATGATCAATGGAGGTATGCTTTTCAATTTGATTTAGTTTTTTATTTTTTCGTAGAAAGATGGATGTATGGATGGAGAAAGACTTTACGATTTAATGTAGTTGAATCCTAATCCTATCTTGATCGTAATTCTAATTTCATTTATTTAATATATCTTCTAATATGATCAAAACTTTCTGTCCATCTAATCTTATATTTATGTTAATCTTATCTTAATTCTAATCCTAATTTAATATACTATAAAAGTTGAGTTGGGGTCAATTTATTACCTCCAATTCAACTTTAAAATTCCTATTCTACCCATTACCTTATCATTGATATCTTCTATAATTCCCTTTTATGCCCTTGTTGACCATCAGATATTACGTTCATAATTAAAAATGAATTTAATTCCAGATAACTATCATTCTCATTTTAAATAGAAACTCCAAATAATCCTCTCATCTTCACAATAAATGTATCATTTACTTAATGACCATTATTCCCTTCATCCGTTACAAAAGAAGAAGAAGCTTATGAGGCAATTTTGAGCAATAAAACAAAATCCTTTTGCATTGTTCTGATCATCAAGCACTTAAAGACTATAAAATATCCACAACTGAGAGAATTCGATAGAACAAACCAAATGAGAATTCCAATTATGTCGACGGAAGACTTCTGATTCCTACAAGCCATGGCTTTTTTCTCCTATCTTTCTCCTATTAACGGTGATGATGCATGTTGTGACAACGATGCCTCTCCATTTCCTAAGTTTCAGGTTTGCTTTCTCTTTGGCATCATGATGCCTTTTTCTAGGTTTCTCACACTTTTAATGTATTTTTAGTTTTCATGCTTTAGTTTTTTCATACACATAGTTTGTTGATATTTTTCGTGTACATGTTACTTGCTTGTGAAATTTTCTACTAGCATCTCTAATCTATATTAACCAAATAAATATTGTTTGGTGAATGCATGGAGAACACTAAGCAGGAGAAGAAAGAATTGGAGAGCAATTCTGAGTTTAATAGAATAGATTTTATGGATCTTTTCATACTGAAGATCAAGGTAATCAATTCAATTTTGTGAAACCAATTTTATATCAAAATTCTCCTTTTTAGTGTCTTATGGTTCTATGTGTTTGTCAGATGATGATGTTGATTATAGTATCCCACCCGCTCAGCCAAGGAATATGCAGGTATATAATTTTTGTTTGAATTCTTGTTATAAAAAAATTTGAGTTTCATCTCTCTCATTTACTGTAGACATTCCATCCTTCTATTGTGATGCACGCCTCTTTGCATTCTAAACCGTAATTCAAAAATTACTTAGACAACAACTATAACAATTAACTAATCGTTGTTGTTTCTTATATTTAATTTAAAATGATAAATGAAGATATGTATAACATCCCTTTGACCTTCAACCTTCCTCCACCATCCATTTATCTTTCAAAGTCATTAACTGCATTCAGTGATCATCATTTCATACATTGAGTGCTACATCCAACATTTCCCATTCCTTAGAAATAAACTCTAATTAACATACATCATCAATCAGTATAAGTTACCATCTAACTTTCCCTCTTTCTCTAGAGTTTTTTTACCTTTAACAAAAAAATGACTTATCAACCAATATAAATAAGGCACCATGCTACCACCTGATTAATCACAAGCAATATCCACAATAAAAATAAAACCATGAATGTGATTATTGCTTCAACCTATATCATACCCATCAGTATGAAACTTTCCTCCACAATGGTGAAAACAATCGTCTCTTATAGCCTTGAGCATATGATTAAGGTGTTGTTAGCAAAGAAAAGGTACTAAATTATCAAAAAGCATGAAACAAACACATATGAGAATGCTTAAATGCAAAGATTTTTTTGCACTTTTTATTACTCGACATGCCAATATTTATATTACACATTGGAATCTAGCACACTTTTTCTCCGCAACTTAGGTTGCTATCAAGATACATTTTGCAATAAACGTATATCTCTCATAATTTGGCTTATACATTACCTCTTTCAACTAATTTTGAATTGAAGATCTTGCACTAAATGAATCCAAGTATCTCACTGGTGAATTTAATTTCTTGCTATAACTCATGAATATTTTCATAACATTTCAACTTTGGACTAGAAAAAAACAAACAACGAAAGATTTAATCTCAGTCTACACAGGTAACTCTATTATTTTTAGAAGGTAGCAATATTACAAATCACATACTATGAAGGAAAAAACAATGCTAAAATGATTAAATGTTTTTATTACAAATTGGATTGTTTATTTTGCACATATAATGTACTTACCTAAATACAAATGTTTTTTATTACAAATCAGATTGTTTAGTTGTCTAGGAGGAAGAACGATTTGAGTACCATTATGGTAGAATCAATAAAGATCATTAGTGCTAAAAAATTACTGAATTAAATTTGAAAAGAAAAGTTTACATGTCTTTCTATTTCAGGTATTCTAAAAAGTTCTTCCCATATTCTAAATCAAGAAAAATTCCACTATAATTTTATCTTCTTCCAACCAGTGTTCTAAAAAACGCGCCTAGGCCCCGCCTAGGCGCTAGGCGGCACCATAACGTTCCGACTAGGAGCTAGTCCTTTTTTGCTAGGCGGTGGAAAAAAAATCCCCCGCCTAGGCGGCCGCCTAGGATGCTACGCCCGCCTAGGCATTCCGTTTTTTTCTAGGCAGGGGTATGCGTTCTCTTTTTTGAAAGGGGTATGAGTTCTTATTTAGCTTAAAAGTTAAAAATCAATCCCATCCTCTTGGTCATCTCATGCCACCACCTCTCACCTCTCACTCCTCTCCCTCTTAACTGAGAACTTTGTCATCCCTACTACCTCCCACATCCATCTTGTCATGCCGTCACCTCTCATCCCACCGACTGCCTCTCACCTCTCGTCCCACCTCTTACCCTTGTTCGTCTCTCCCTGTCCCTGTCCCTCGTACTGCGACCAACGTCCGCTAAGAGCCTACGACTACGACTATGACTTATGAATAATTATTTAATATTACTTACGTTGAAACATGTGTTGAAAACTGTATGATTTTTGCTTTTTTTTGCTCTTGTGGATCTTCTTTATGACGAATACTATAAAGTCTATGAAGTTTGGATGATTAATTAGCAAATTACGTGCTTATATTAAAACTACATACTTAAATTATGAACTACTATGAAAATTATGAATCAGTATATTTGGATTTAGTTTTTCATATAAGAAAATTATATTAAAATATAAAAAATAAGTGATATAATATTGATCCGCCTAGGCGCTAGGCCCACCCTCACCGCCTAGCACCCGCCTAACGTTTTTTAGAACACTGCTTCCAACACAATATCACTACTCTCAATAATTTATCTTCACCGAACACCAATAATTCTCTTCTTTTTTCTATGTCTCTTCACCCAACACACTCATCTTTATCCAACACACTCCATCTATTTCTCTTTCCTCCTTTTAACCTCTAATTATTATACATTTTCACCACCTTAATTCCCGCAAAAAAAATGAAAATTAGTGTTATAATATGAGACGGAGGAATCTGTTATTTGTGGAAAAAATAAAGGTATGCAATTTTTATTTTTAATAATTGAAAATTAACACATGTCAATCATTATCTGGGTCCTACATAACTTGTTGTGTATCTTGTATTAGAAGATCCATACTAACACCCAACAAAGTGACAAATGGAAAGATATTCCTCTAAAAATAGTTCTTTATCTAAGAAAATATTCTTTTAGTAGTTAATTTTTTACGTAAGGCGTTAAATTTTTCAATGAAGCTACTCTACATATTTTCAACACATTTATATGACAGGGTAAAGTTCAATCAAACTGATCTGTCGCATTTAATGTACAATCCATATAACATCTCAAACCTTGAATAAAAGCTCGTGCGAAGCACGGGCATTATCAGCCTAGTATATTATAAATTTAAATTTTTGTAGTTGTTTTGTTCATTAATGCATTCATTGGTTTTTGTATTTGTTTTTTAAAGGTTGTAGTTGCTTGCCTTTTTTGATAAGTCATTTAATTGCTTTCTCCTTTACTCATTTAGTAGCTCTCACATTAATTCATTTAAGTCAAATTCAAGTAATTTGCACTCTCCTCATTTACCAAAAAAAAGAGGCCAAATCTATTTATCTAGTTAATTGTTTATATATTACTTTTATCATGATAATTAGATTTTTCAAATTATATTATGTGAGATTTTAAGTTACTAACTATTTTTCTTCAATTTTTTTTGTTTTCTTACGATTTATTTCTTCCATTTTTTTTATAGCTTATGTACTTCATAAAAGTTGGATTGAATATTCAATAATTTAAGGGATTTTTGTATAGTAATGATTACGAGGATATTTGTTGTGAAAAACATGACTCTTAGAAATAAAATTGAGAAAAAGTATATAATTAATAAGTAATTTATTATGATTAAGACTATCCACTTTGACCAAAAAAGTTCAAACTATCCATATTAATACCTTTGAACATGTGCTCCCACATCGAACCTCAATGAAATTTGACCATTGAATGTGTATAAAAAGTCATGTTATCGGTTGAGATTTTTGTGCCTCCCACATCGGAAACTTAATAAAGTTTCCTTCTCTTTGAGGTGTATAATAGGAGATCAGAAGACCCCTTGCCTCCCACATCGGAAACTTAATGAGTCTCCTTGCCTCCGAGGTGTATAAAAGAAGATGACAAGATCCTCGGTAGAAATCGGTTTTTATGTTTCTCTTCTTATTGAAGTTGAGTTTAAACAATAAAAGCCTAATAATCAATTTTCCACTTTAAAAATTTTATTTTTTACGTTTTATCATGAAAGTTAGATTTCTCAAATTGAATTTTGTGGGATTTTCAGTTACTATCTCTCTGCATTTTTTTTTATGATTTATTTCTTCCATTTTTCTAGTATGCGTAGTTTATAAAAGTTGGTTGAATGTTAAATAATTTAGTGAATTTTTTATATAATAATCACTACGAGGACATGTTTTGTTAAAATATTACTCTTTAACTCTAAAATAATGAAAAATATATAATTAATAAGTATTATATTATAATTACAGTTATACACTTTAACCAAAAAGTTAAAACTATTCATATTTAAACACATGTGTAAATGTTCTCTCACGTGAAAACTCAATGAAATTTGACCATTGGATGTGTAAAGAAAACCATGTTACAGGTTGATATTTCTGAGCCTCTCACATCGAAAACTTGGATGAAGTTTCTTACTCTTTGATTTGTATAAAAAGAAGATCACAAGATCCTAGTTGAAATGTTTTTTTTTATTTCTCTTATTATTCAAGTTGAACTTAAAATAATAAAAGTCCAATAATCAATTTTCCAGTTTTATTTCTTATGTTTATCACGACAATTAGATTTTCCGAATTAGATTATGTGGGATTTTTAGTTACTAATGAACTTTCTTTAATTCTTTTATATTTTTTTACGATTTTTTCCTTACATTTTTTCTCGTCTATGTATTTCATTAAATTTGGATTGAATATTCAATAACTGAGAGAGTTTTCATATAGTAGTGACTACGAGAATTTTTGTTGTGAAAATCTGACTTGTATCATTCAAATTTTAAAAAATATACAATTAATAAGTAGTCTATTATAATTAAAACTATCCAATCTAACCAAAATAAGTTAAAACTATCCATATTATCACATGTTTAAATGTTTTCCCACATCGATACTCAATGAAATTGTTTACCATTAGATGTATATAAAAAGTTATGTTACACGTTGAGATTTTCAGCCTCCCACATCGAAAACTTAATGAAGTTTTCTTCTCTTTGAGGTGTATAAAATGGGATCACAAGACCCTTGGTAGAAATGAGTTTTTATATTTCTCTTATTATCTAAGTTGAGCTTAAAATAATAGAAGCCAAATAATCAATTTTTTAGTTTAAAACTTTATATCTTACGTTTTATCATGACAATTAGATTTTCCGAATTGGATTATGTGAGATTTTAAGTTACATACGATCTTTCTTTAATTCTTTAGTGATCTTTTTATTCCATTTTTTCTAGCCTATGTACTTTATAAAAGTTGGATTGCATATCCAAAAAATGAAAGAATTTTCATATAGTAATGACTACGAGGATATTTGTTGTGAATATCTAAATTTTAGCACTAAAATTATAAAAAATGTATAATTACTAAGTAGTCTATTATAATTAAAACTATCCGCTCAACCCAAAAAAAGTAAAAACTGTGCATATTAATACATGTTCAAATATTCTCCCACATCAAGACTCAATGAAAATTTTGACCATTGGATGTGTATAAAAAGTGATGTTACATGTTGATATTTTTTAGCCTCCTGATAGAAGCTTATTATATGGTGTAACTAGCGACCATTAGCTTAGGATTAGTGGTGTTTAGGTGCTTATTGCGTGGTATTCCCGGAATCTAGTATGATTGTTCACTTATAGATTTGCCGGATGCTCTTAAGCGTTATTATGTGGTATTGTATTATGGAGATCCTACTTGTACTCACCTTTAGTGCATTTGGGACGGAGCTAGAGAGGAGACTACCACACCTTCACCCAATGGAGGAGTTGAGAGGCGAATCCGAGCTGCCTCAGAAGCTTACAGAAGACGAAGACCAGTCCGAGAGAAGGTTTCAAGACGAAGACAAGCTGCGGAGAAGAATGTCTCGGTCGAGACTTTGGAGTCTCGGTCGAGATTTACCCTCGAAGAAGAAGTAGCGGTCGTGACGAGAATGTAGCGATCGCGACTTTGCCTCGAAGTGAAAGTAGCGACCGCCACGCCCGAAGTAGCGGTCGAGGCTTGAGACGTTCCTGAGTGATTGGTGAAAAGTAGCGATCGCGACCCTGAAGGTAGCGACCGCGACTTTTGGCAGACCCGGCCCAAAATGCAGATTTAAGCCCGGGAATTTATCAGATTTTATTAGTTTTTCCCATTTTATTCATTTATTCTTAGTTATTTTATTCCCTAGAGGTTAAACACTATATGTACCTCTAGTTTTTAGGTTAGATGGGATCTTTTGCCACTTTACAATTAGTTCTTAGAAATTCAGCCACCAAGAGGAAAGCTGCCACCTTTCTACCATCTTCTACCTTCAATCCTGGTTAGTTTATCAATAGTTATGTATAGCTTTCTCTTGGCTATGTCTGGCTAAGTCCTTCTGAGTTCACTCTTAGGTTGAGGCCTTTATTCTAGGAATTGTTTGTGAGAATTCTATGTTTATGTTCTAATAATAATTTTAGCATTGTTTTATTTTCTCTTGTGCTTATTGTCATTGATTGGTATTGATTTTATCTAGGTTCAAAACTAGGTAGATTTATATTCATTCATACTGCTAGGCTTGATAATTCGATTTGAAAAGTCTTGTCTTTTAGGTAGCAATCAGATTTAGCATAGACTATTTGCGAGTGCTTCTTTTGTAGAGATTACAAACCTATGTCGAGTATCGGTGATTTGCCAGTGGTATTGCATAGGCCTACTTATCTTTGATCTTTATGCTGTTGAGTAGTTGAACCTTAGGATTTCTTTGGTTATTGCATACAACAAGGGTTTCTAGGACTATTTGGACTAGTTGCTATTTACGAACAAAGAGTAGGACAACTAGATTATTTATTTAAAAGTAAATAACTTTATTAGAATTCGATTATCAACTTTCAGTAAGAATAATGTGCTGACACTGAAAGAGTGAGCTTTTCATTGTTATAAGTTTACAAAAATCCAACAATTTTCGGTTACTATTGCTTTCAAAAATTTACAAACCAAAACCCCTTTTGTTACTATTGGTAACACTCTTGAAATAAACTATCGTTGTGGCTCCCTGTGGAATCGACTCCGATTACCGCTTAACTAGTGGATATTTAGTTGGATTTATCTTTGACAGGAACAGCGACTGGTAAAATGCCTGTCAAATTTTGGCGCCGTTGCCGGGGAGCCAACTGTCATAATTTGCTTCTATTTTTGTTATCTTGGTGTGGACCTATCTTATGGTCCACGCCTGCGCTACTAATTCAAATTTACTTGATTTAATTCCAGTGATTAAACCAATGGCGCCCAGAACGTTGCGAGAGCTTACAGACCCAGATCTGACGCAACAACATCTAGGAGTGACGCTGCCTGCTCTGAATGATGACGTTACTTTCAAACTAAAGACCGGACTCATCAATTTGCTACCGAAATTTCATGGCTTGGTTGGGGAGGACCCGATCATGCATCTTAGTGAGTTCCACGACATCTGCAGCTGCAGCAAGCCGAGTAACATCACAGATGAGCAAATAAAGATGAGAGGTTTTGGTCTTACGCTGAAAGATACCACGCGCCAGTGGTATTATTTGCTGCCTACCGGGAGTATCGACACATGGGAGAAGCTTCACAAAGCCTTCCTCAACAAGTATTTCCCGTCCAAGAAGGCGGTTGTGTTGAAACGAGCGATAGCCATGGTGGAACAACAAGACGCTGAGATGATGTACGATTATGTTGAGAGGTTCGCGAGACTGTGTGCGAGCTGCCCGTTCCACGGGTTTGAGGAGAAAGATTTGGTGACCCACCTCTATAACGGGTTACTAGACAATGAGAGGAGATTAGTTGACGCTGCATGTAATGGGAGTGTGCTGAATTTGACTCCCGCCGAGGCTAGAGCGCGATTGAACGAAATTGCCGAGGGCACAAGGAGCTTCGGGAGAACGTATGTAAGAAAAGAAGCCAATGCTGTGAGCTCCGGAGAGCTAGGATGGAAAGACGAGATCGCTGAGTTGAAAAGCATGATAAAAAGTATCGTCGGTGGAAATCAACAACCATCAAGAGTATGTGGTATCTGCGATGATGAGAGTCATTATACCGATGAGTGCCCACAACTACAAGATCCAACTATCGCTGAGGTGCATGCTATGGGAGGATTTGGGCCCTCCAGACCTCGATATGAGAACAACTACTGCCCGAGGAGCAACTACAACCGCACACCTTATCAACACAAACCACAGGAACCATCTATGGAGGAAATGTTAAAATTGCTGACCAAACAATTCGCAGCTCATGCCCAAGCAACCGAATCAAGCATTAGAAATCTCGAGAGGAAATTTGGGCAATTACACGAAGTCGTTTCCAACCTCACGAAAACCAAAGCCAAAGAAAACATCAGCGTCGTAGAACTGAGAAGTGGACTGAAACTCGAGGAGAAAGGAGAAGAAAGACTGCAGCAAAAAGAGGCCGAGCAAAAGTCGCGACCGCGACAAGGAAATCTCGACCGAGACTTTGACCCCGTGGAGAAGTCGCGATCGCGACCCGATTGTCTCGACCGAGACGACGGTGATTTGGGTTCCGAAATATTTCCGAAAAATGTCTCGACCACGACAATTTGTCTCGATCGCTACTATCGCCAGAAGCTTCAACATCTCGACCGCGACCCCGTGATCTCGTCCGCAACTCGCCTGCAGCACGCGTTGAGGATGACTACGAGGACCGAGGTGACTTCAAGCTACGACAAGAGGACTATGTGCGACCTAACATCCCTCCGCTATACGCCGAAAAACCACCTTCACCCTTCCCAGAAGCCTTGAGGGACACACGCAGACCTGCAAATGACAAAGAACTTTTCGAAACATTCAATAAGTGTGAGGTAAACATCCCTTTGCTAAACCTTGTTAAAAGTGTTCCTCGCTATGCTAAATTCTTAATGAAGCTCTGCACCATCAAGAGGAACCAGAAGTTGAAAGGTAAGCAAAAGGTACAGGTGAGCGAAAGAGTGTCCGCAACCATTATGCAAAAAGATAGCAAAGAAGTGCTCGAACCCAGGGACGGTTAGTATCCCTTGCATCATCGGTGAGAAGAAGATTAGTAAGGCCATGCTAGATCTAGGGGCTTCTATTAATGTTATGTCATTCTCTTTATATGAATTGCTAGGATTAGGACCTTTATCTGATACAGGGATTGTGATCCAGCTAGCCGACAGGTCAACGGTTCACCCGAAAGGGATAATCGAGGATGTCTTGGTGATGGTTGATAATTTAATATTTCATGCTGATTTTTATGTATTAGATATGGGGCCTAATAACCAGGCTGCGACTATCCTCCTAGGTCGACCATTCATGAGAACGGCCAATACTAAGTTAGATTACGCTAGCGGGGTGCTCACACTTGAGTTCGATGGCGATGTAGTTAGCTTTAACATACTTGAGGCTATGAAATACCCTGCAAATGATGATTCTGCTTTATGTATAGATTCGATTGACCCTATTGTGCAGGAAGTTTTTGATGTGTGTGGGATTGACTCACTCCAATCTGTTGTAAAAAATAGCATTGTAAGCTCTAAGGAGCATGACATTATATTATCTGCTGATGTGAATGAGGTCTTAGTTGAGTTTGATACTCCAGGTACTCTTTTGGCCGCTGGGCCCACGTTACTTACATTGCCGAGCGAGAAACCGCTCCCTTCTATTGTGCAGACACCCACTAGTGAGCTACAAGAGCTAACTCCGCACCTGAAGTATGCCTTTCTTGGCAAAGACAGCACGCTACCGGTAATCATCTCGAGTGCACTCGGCCAGGAGCAGGAAGGAAGATTGGTGGAGGTCCTAAAGTGCAACATCACAACGCTAAGGTGGTCCATCGCTGATATCAAGGGAATAAGCCCTTCTACATGCATGCACAGGATCCTACTAGAGGAAGGAGCTAAGCCGGGCCGACAACCCCAGCGGCGCCTAAACCCTCCCATGATGGAAGTAGTGAAGAAAGAGGTGCTGAAATTACTATCGGCCGATATGATCTATCCAATCTCGGATAGCTGGTGGGTCAGCCCGACTCAGGTGGTTAAGAAGAAAGGAGGGATTACCGTAGTGGAGAACGAGGCTGGTGAAATGGTGCCTCAAAGAACGCAGAATGGATGACGTGTTTGCATCGACTACTGCAAGCTGAACGCGGTAACTCGTAAGGATCACTTTCCTCTCCCCTTTATCAATCAAATGCTAGAACACCTTGTAGGTCGCGCATATTATTGTTTCCTCGACGGATACTCGGGCTACTTCCAAGTGGCCATAGCACCGGAAGACCGGGAGAAGACTACTTTCACATGTCCTTTTGGTACCTTTGTATACCGAAGAATGCCATTCGAACTTTGCAATGCACCAGGTACATTTCAGCGATGTATGGTAAGTATCTTCTCCGAATATATTGAGAAATTTATTGAGGTGTTTATGGATGACTTTACAGTCCATGGTGATTCATTTGATGCTTGTTTGAATAATTTGAAACTTGTGCTACAAAGATGTGTAGAGACCAATTTAGTGTTATATTATGAAAAAGTGTCATTTATGGTGAATCATGGTATTGTTTTGGGTTACATTGTATCCTCCAAAGGGATTGAGGTCGATAAGGCAAAGATTGACGTAATTCAGTCTTTACCTTATCCTACTAATGTGCGCAAAGTTCGCTCTTTTCTTGGCCATGCACGGTTTTATCGCAGGTTTATAAAAGACTTTTCAAAGATCTCGACACCACTTTGTGAGCTGCTGAAAAAGGAGGTGGATTTTGCCTTCAACGACGATTGTAAGCTGGCGTTTAATACCTTGAAATCGCACCTCACAGCTGCGCCAATCACCAAGGCGCCGGATTGGTCTCTACCATTTGAGATCATGTGCGATGCTAGCGATTATGCTCTGGGAGCTGTTTTAGGCCAGAAAGTGGGGAGAGCAATGCACGTTATCTACTACGCGTCAATGACACTAAGTGGCGCTCAAAAGAACTACTCCACCACCGAGAAAGAGTTGCTAGCGGTGGTGTACGCCCTCGATAAATTCAGACAATATCTACTCGGGGTAAAGGTGATCATCCACACCGATCATGCAGCCATCCGCTATCTCATGACAAAGAAGGAATCAAAGCCTAGACTCATCCGTTGGGTCTTATTATTAAATGAGTTCGACATAGAGATCCGGGATAAAAAGGGATCCGAAAACTCCGTGGCTGACCATCTTAGTCGCCTGGTTCATGATGGTGGTGATGAGGCGAGACCGAGGCTGGGCGAATTTCCGGACGAGTCCTTATGCCAAATCGACATTTTTCCAGTGTCTCAACCGCGACTTGAGTGTCACGACCGCGACTTACAACGACTGAAATGTCTCGACCGCGACATAAGTGTCTCGATCGCGATTTGGCCACGGGTGAATTGTTTCGATTGCGACCCATTTCTCTCGATGGCGAATTGGTCACGGGGACAAAGTCTCGACCGCGACCCACCCTTCTCGACCGCGACCATTCCGCAGAAACGCCCAGGTTCGCCCCCGAAACTGAATTGCTCACCCTCCGCTCCTTCACGCCATGGTATGCACACATAGTGAACTACCTAGTTCGAGGGGAATTCCCTCCTACCTGCACCAAAGTTCAGCGCGACAAAATCAAGAGCGCGGCGAAATACTATGTGTGTGATGACCCCTACTTATGGAAACATTGCGTGGATAAGGTAATTCGACGATGCCTCCCGGATAATGAGGTACAATCTGTCCTTTCTTTTTGTCACTCTTACGCATGTGGGGGGCATTTCGTGCTTGATAAGACTGCTAGAAAGGTACTTTACACAGGTTTCTTTTGGCCACACATCTTTCGGGATGCTTACGCTTTTTTTCAAACTTGTGATAGGTGCCAAAGGGTTGGGAAAATATCCCGAAGGAATGAAATGTCACAAACACCATTAGTCTTTTTCGAGGTTTTTTATGTTTCGGGGATAGACTTTATGGGACCTTTTCCTAAATCTAATGGGAATCTATATATATTACTTGCGGTGGAAATTGTTTCCAAATGGGTGGAAGGAAAAGCCACCAAGACTGATGATTCAAAAGAAGTTGCAGGTTCCTTAAAGAGAATATATTTGCTAGATCCGGAATCCCGAAGGCCCTTATCAGCGATCAGGGGACTCATTTCAAGAATAAGATGATCAACGCTCTACTCAAGAAATATGGAGTGACCCAACGAATTTCCACAGCGTATCACCCACAAAGTAATGGGCAAGCCGAGGTCTCTAATCGGCAAATTAAGGGGGTGCTAGAAAAGACAGTTGCACAAAACAGGAAAGACTGGAGTTTCCGTCTCGAAGATGCACTATGGGCCTACCGCACCGCATACAAAACACCCATTGGGATGTCCCCATACTGCTTGGTGTTCGGAAAGGCAT
The DNA here is from genome assembly GCF_046119375.1 of Phyllobates terribilis. Lineage (NCBI taxonomy): Eukaryota > Metazoa > Chordata > Amphibia > Anura > Dendrobatidae > Phyllobates > Phyllobates terribilis. The sequence continues at coordinate 45,617 of NW_027368128.1, forward strand.
GTCACCTCCCGGTGGAGCTAGAGCATAGAGCATGGTGGGCAGTCCAGAAATGCAATATGGAGATAGACGAGGTTGGGGAGCATCGAAAATTGCAACTGCATGAGTTGGAGGAAATACGCCGCGACGCGTATGAGAATGCGACAATATACAAGGAGAAAACGAAAGCGTGGCATGACAAACACATACTACGCAGGACTTTCAATGTGGGCGATAAGGTATTACTCTATAACTCGCGCCTTCAACTCTTTCCAGGTAAGCTGCGGTCTAGATGGAGCGGGCCCTATGTCATAGCCCGAGTCTTCCCTCATGGGGCGGTGGAGCTTTTTGATAAGACCAACAACAACACCTTCAAGGTAAACGGTCAGCGGATAAAACCGTATCATGAGAACTTTCCGACGAGGTAATAGAGGAGGTCGCTCTTGAGGAGCCTGGTGCAGAAAACTAAGGAGCAAGGTTACGTCGAGCCAACAACGTTAAACAAAGGCGCTGACCGGGAGGCAACCCGGGGGATTTTTACTAACTTTAATCCCATTTGTTTGTTTTGTTTATGTCATTTTCATTAGAGAGTCTAAGGAGTCAACAAGGAGAAGGTATTTGTGGAGTAAAACCGACTAAACCCCCGAAATCACTCGAGTCACGATCGCGACTACAGGGTCTCGATCGAGACTTTACCCCCGAGGAGAAGTAGTGATCACGACTACATAAGTCTTGACTGAGACGACGGTCCCCGACTTTGCGAAAAAAATTTCCGAAAAAGGTCTCGACCGCGACTTCAAGTCTCGACCGCGACCGGAGGGCGTCCACGCTGCGGAGTGATTGCAGTATTTTCCCCCTTCCCTATTTTATGAGGTCCTCTTTTTCTGCATTGAGGACAGTGCGCTGTTCAAGTGTGGGGAGGGGATTACCGTACCGAGGAGGAGTTTATGTGTTTTTCTATCTTTCTTACTTATTTTCTGCTGAACTGTTTTGAGTCGTATTTCGATCGAGTCTGTACGAACTTATTACTTGTTTTGAACTCTTGCATCGTTTTATATTTAAAAAATCAGGAAAAAACCCAACATAGTAAAAAAGGAATAGATCAAAAAGGGGGGCTCCTACAAAAAAAATATAAAAACCATATCGAAAAAGAGATGAAAAAATCGAAAAAGTCACGAAAAATAAAAGAATAAAAAACAGGCAAGCAAAAAAGGATTAAAAAGGAAAAGGTTGGTGCCTGAAAAAAAATAAAAAAAATAAAAGAATAGAAAAAATAGTTCCTACCACTTAGATTTTGGTGAAAACCCGAAAGGGCGCCGGAATTACATTGTTTTGTGATTGATTTATTGATTGCATATCTAATGGCGCAGGAGACATAAGAAGGGAGTTGAAGGATGTCTCGGGTTTTAGGATTCACCAAGGAGGTATAAGGAGTTACATTAGCCTTTTATATCTCTACTTATGAGCTTATTGTTACCATATTTTGCATGCCTATCATTCCACTAGTTTATTAATTTTGCTATACATTTATCGCCGGTTGAGTTAGATCATAGGATTAGATTTCTATTTCTTGGAGTTTGATGCATATTGTTGTGGTTGTACTATGCAGATGTTTAAATTAGGATTGGTGGTTGTGAATTCTGGATTGATTGACATTATCTAGTGGTTTAGTACATTACTCAAAGAGGAGGAATAAGAAGTGCATAAGCGAGTGGAAGACTCGATTTTATCATTATTTATGTCATATTTGTGTACACTTACCCTTAGAGGAGATTAGGATTCCACTTGTGCTTTAAACGCACATCACTTTGTTCGATTATTATTATTGCTATGGAGTGGTGTCATATGAAGGTGGAGAAATAAGGATGGTTTTGGGTAGGATATTTCGGAGACATAAGGAGATAGATCGGAGTATGTTGCTTATATACACTTTGGAGATTGGAGTATAGTCGCTAGCAGATTTTCTCTACACTTACTGTAGACCTTTGTGCTTTTAGGAGGAGTGAGTTTTATTTTCCTTACTCGAGGACGAGCAAGGTTTAAGTGTGGGGAGGTTTGATAGGAGCTTATTATATGGTGTAACTAGCGACTATTAGCTTAGGATTAGTGGTGTTTAGGTGCTTATTGAGTGGTATTCCCGGAATCTAGTATGATTGTTCACTTATAGATTTGCGGGATGCTCTTAAGCGTTATTATGTGGTATTGTATTATGGAGATCCTATTTGTACTCACCTTTCGTGCATTTGGGACGGAGCTAGAGAGGAGACTACCACGCCTACACCCAATGGAGGAGATGAGAGGCGAAGCCGAGCTGCCTCAGAAGCTTACAGAAGAAGAAGACCAGTCCGAGAGAAGGTTTCAAGACGAAGACAAGCTGCGGAGAAGAATGTCTCGGTCGAGACTTTGGAGTCTCGGTCGAGATTTACCCTCGAAGAAGAAGTAGCGGTCGTGACGAGAATTTAGCGATCGCGACTTTGCCTCGAAGTGAAAGTAGCGACCGTGACCCCCGAAGTAGCGGTCGAGGCTTGAGACGTTCCTGAGTGATTGGTGAAAAGTAGCGATCGCGGCCCTGAAGGTAGCGACCGCGACTTTTGGCGGACCCGACCCAAAATGCAGATTTAAGCCCGGGAATTTATCAGATTTTATTAGTTTTTCCCATTTTATTCATTTATTCTTAGTTATTTTATTCCTTAGAGGTTAAACACTATATGTACCTCTAGGTTTTAGGTTAGATGGGATCTTTTGCCACTTTACAATTAGTTCTTAGAAATTCATCCACCAAGAGGAAAGCTGCCACCTTTCTACCATCTTCTACCTTCAATCCTGGTTAGTTTATCCATAGTTATGTATAGCTTTCTCTTGGCTATGTCTGGCTAAGTCCTTCTGAGTTCACTCTTAGGTTGAGGCCTTTATTCTAGGAATTGTTTGTGAGAATTCTATGTTTATGTTCTAATAATAATTTTAGCATTGTTTAATTTTCTCTTGTGAGTATTGTCATTGATTGGTATTGATTTTATCTAGGTTCGAAACTAGGTAGATTTATATTCATTCATACTGCTAGGCATGATAATTCGATTTGAAAAGTCTTGTCTTTTAGGTAGCAATCAGATTTAGCATAGACTATTTGCGAGTGCTTCTTTTGTAGAGATTATAAACCTGTGTCGAGTATCGGTGATTTTCCAATGGTATTGCATAGGCCTACTTATCTTTGATCTTTATGCTGTTGAGTAGTTGAACCTTATGATTTCTTTGGTTATTGCATACAACAAGGGTTTCTAGGACTATTTGGACTAATTGCTATTTACGAACAAAGAGTGGGACAACTAGATTATTTATTTAAAAGAACATAACTTTATTAGAATTCGATGATCAACTTTCCAAAAGAATAATGTGCTGAGACTGAAAGAGTGAGCTTTTAATTGTTATAAGTTTACAAAAATCCAACAATTTTCGGTTACTATTGCTTTCACAAATTTACAAACCAAAAACCCTTTTGTTACTATTGGTAACACTCTTGAAATAAACTATCGTTGTGGCTCCCTGTGGAATCGACTCCGACTTACCGCTTAACTAGTGGATATTTAGTTGGATTTATCTTTGACAGGAACAACGGCCGGTAAAACGCCTGTCGCCTCCCACATCGGAAAGTTAATGAAGTTTCCTTCTTTTTGTGGAGTATAAAAGAGATCACAAGATCTCGGTAGAAATGTATTTTTGGTTTCTCTTATTAATCAAGTTGAATTTAAACACAATATAAGCTCAATAATCAGTTTTCCAGTATAAATTTTTTATTTCTTACATTTTATCTTGACAATTTGATTTCTGAATTAGATTATGTGGGATTTTTAGTTACTGACGTTATTTATTTAATTTTTTAATTTGTTTTCTTTCTTCTATTTTTCTAGCCTATGTACTTCATTAAAGTTTGATTGAATATTCAATAATTAATGAAAAATTATATAATATTGACTACGAGGATATTGTTTGTGAAAATCCGACTCTCAACATTAAAATTATGAAAAAACATACAACTAATAAATAGTCTATTATCATTAAAACTATTCAATCTAACAAAAATCAGTTAAAACTATACATATTAACACATGTGTAAATGCTCTTCCACATTGAAATTCAATAAAATTTTAGATCATTGGATGTGTATAAAAAACCATGTTAGAGGTGGAGATTTTTAGCCTCCACATCGGAAACTTAATGAAGTTTCTTCTCTTTGAGGTGTATAAAAGGAGATAACAAGACCCTCGGTAGAAATGGATTTTTATATTTCTCTTATTATTCAAGTTGAGCTTAAAACAATAGAAGCTCAATAACAAATTTTCCAGCTTAAAACTTTTATTTCTTACTTTTTATCATGACAATTAATTTTTCCGAATTGGATTATGTGGGATTTTCAGTTACTAATGATCTTTCTTTATTTTAAAAATTTTTAACGATTTTTTTCTTCCATTTTTTCTAACATATGTACTTCATAAAAGTTGGATTGCATATTCAATAATTGAGAAAATTTTCATGTAGTAACGACTACGAGAATATTTTGTTGTGAAAATCTAACTCTTAGCACTAAAATTATGAAAAATATATAATTAATAATTAGTCTATTATAATTAAAACTGTCCACTTTAATGCAAAAAAGTAAAATCTATCGAAGTTAACACATGTTCAATTATTCTCCCACATCGAAACTCAATGAAATTTTCAACCATTGGATGTGTATAAAAACTCATGTTATAGGTTGAGATTTTTGAGCCTCCCATGTAAGAAACTTAACGAAGTTTCTTTCATTGAGGTATAAAAAAGGAGATCACAAGACCCCCGATTGGAATGGGTGTTTATGTTTCTTTCGTTATTAGAGTTGAGCTTAAAATATTAGAAGTCCAATAATCAATTTTCCAATTTATAATTTAAAAACAATTTGATTTGGTTTTTTTATCATATTCGAGCATATACGGATATGTGGGCATTTTTAACTTGTCCATGTTACACCGTCTATAACCTATTCATTTTTACAAAAATATTATTTTTATTTCTTTCCTATATTTCATATATCAACATTTAGATTGATAAAAAAATTTAGATGAATAATGCAAAGGATAACACATCTGTGTGCTGCTTAATAATTTACATTAAACACATACAATAAAATTCAATGTATATATAATCTCGCAAAAAGACAAAAACGCATGCGAAGCAAGGGTAGTAGAAATCTAGTATGCTATAAATTTGGGTGTTCTAAAAAAATACTAAATGCCCTATTAATGAATAATAATTAATTTAAAAAACACTAATGTCATAATAAAAATAAAAGAATAAAAATAAATAATAATATGACTATACGAGAACTCCAAGTAAAAGAATATAAATAAATAGTAATATGACTACACAAGGCCATATTTATTCTAGCGTGATAATGACCTTTTAATGACTAATAATCAATTTTAAAAAATAATAATAAACGCAATCAAAGTAAAAGAACATAAATAAGTAATAATATGACTATGCAAGACCTCCAAGTAAAAAAATATACATAAATATTAATATGACTACATGAGACTGTAATCATTCTATCATAATCTATCAATGACTAATAATCAATCTTAAAAACACTAATAATCACAACAAAACAAAATAAATGACTAATAATCAATTTTAAAAAATATTCTATGAAAATAAATTAGAATTAGACCTACATGAAATACAAATCAACTTCATCATATAAGCTAAAACAATAACAAACATAAGTCTCGTGCAAGCACATGCATCAAGATTATTCTAGTCTATAGAATGATAAGGGGTGTGCTCAACATTAACTACCTTAACTAAACACATTTAATCGTGAAAATTATGAAAAATATTTGTTAAGGAGTGTATCTCTCTTTAATAATAATAACCAAATAAAAATATATAATCATATACAGTTTGGAGATTTTTTTAATATAATATAATATAATATTAACTACCTGCGCTAAACACATTTGATAGTGAAAAACTATTTATTAGGAGTATACCTCTCTCTAGTCATACTAACAAATTAAAAATATATTCTCATATTTGCTCATTATGGCCTCATCATCACCCACAACAAACTCAATAGACACTCCCATGTGACTCATATTGCATGTGTTAGGGTTCTTCTCTGTTTGTGAAATGAGACAACCCGATATTTGTTGCTCAATTTGTCCTACAAACTCGGTCAGTTGACCCAGCTATTTCTCAAAGTTGCCCATCGTTTCTTGCTTCAAACCTCCTTGCAAGTCAGTATTGCTCGCAGCTAATGCGCTTATAATTTCATCATAAGATTGTTTGTGGCGCTTCAAAGGGGGATTTAATTGGTTCTCCGTATTTCCTCACTTGAAGTTGGGATTATATTGGCCATTTTAGGGTGGCCTATGCATCCCTTGTTGATATCCAACCGCATTTACTTCCTCCTGAAATGATGGGCATGCATCGGTTGGGTGGAGATCATATCCACAAGCTTCACACGCCTTAACTTGTTGGTGAGTGCCACAAACCT